>NC_065529.1:36629406-36752712 GCF_006386435.1 Epinephelus moara | reverse complement strand
AATCACTTTTCTATAATACATCAATGATATTTCAATGGAATAAATTACTTATTGACTTATTCATACTTCAAAAACAGCATCAATGAGTGATGAACATAGGGGGGGATCAAAATAAAATAAATTAATAAAATAAAAATCAACCAGCCACCCTCCTACCCTGACAGTCCCTTTATAAGTAATGAACAGTCCCTAAAGTGCGGTGAGGTTTGTGGGCCGTGAACGGCTTGTTTGTCCTCTGACACATCACGTACGGTCTGTATTCGGCTGGCTCAGCTGTTCAGGTACTTCTGGGCAGTCATGACGCCAAGAAGAGGATATTATTGGAGCCGACTTCTCCGTCGCCCGGTAAGCCGATGGCCCCCGTAANGGCCTTGCTTTTAACTTATTCCACCGAATACCGAATGTGTGTTTTTTTGCAATATTCGGCCGAATATATTCGGTTACCGAATATTCGGTGCATCCCTATAGAGAACTGTCGAAAATGCACCCGCATCTGAAGCTACTATCTACTGCAGCCTGTAAAACATCCCATTTCCTGTTTCTCTGCTGCCCATGTCACACTCTGACTCCAACTTCTATTATGTCCTCTCATACTACTACAAGGTGCTTTGGACACAAAGACTCCCAGAGGTGCTCCACTTTTTTCAAGCCTCGTCCTCACCTTGCCTTCTTCTACACATGCAACACCAGCCGTGCATGTACTTAATTGTTTGTTGAACTTCAGATAATTAACACTGAACACAGACCTCGAGGTCGCCTAACAAACCAGTTAAAATTGGGTGAATCGTACCTCTGAGGCACAGGCCTCGATTAAAAAGCTACATTTGTATTCAGCACAACGGTTTCATTCATTGTAATGGAACAATGCAATCAAGAGTGAGAGGAAAGGAAAAACAAACACTATGAAAAACACTATTTTATCTGCCAAGAAAATTCTATGAAGCACAGCCAGAAGGGATGTTGCTCCCAAAAACCTGTCTTCCTCCCTTGAGTCCCCTCTTCCAACATAATGAGGCGCCCAGTGAACACTGCCTCCAAACCCAGCATTCTGGGAAATACGCCCACACAGAGGGGGCTCATAGGTCAATTCACTTACAGGGCTGAACCACCCTGAGTGGATGCAGCAGAGGTGAGCCAGAGACACATGGATGCATGTCTTTAAATGACTGCCTGCAGGAGGGGGGACATGAAACCAAAAACAAGCCAAGCTGAGATGCAAGTGGAACACGCGGAGAACAGATGGGAAGGGGGGAACTCAGGCTGCATAATATTTCAAGTGTGCATCTATGCACACACAAATAAATACACCAACACAGAGCTTTTAACGCTGCTCCTATCTATTCACATTAATGCTGCAGATATCTGTCAACTTGAGAACAACAGCTGTCTGAAACAAGTGAGGGGTTCTGTAAAATTAGCCAATCAAAGCATTTTCTGGCCAAAATCCTCATTTAGTTTGCTCTTTTATCTCCCCTAGTATCCTCTCATTCCCGTTCCCATCCTCTCTTCGTTTTAATTCAAGACCTCACTCCTTCACTGCGCTATCCCTCAACTTTCCTTTATACTACCTGATCCTTCTCAACCTCCTCTCCTCTCCTCTCCTCTCCTCTCCCTCCCCGTCTCTCCTCTTAGGTTCTCTACAGAGAACAGATCATTCATTACTTTGGCAGGAAACAATCTACCGAAGCCCTCATCTAATGAATCTACCAGAGGGATACTCACTCACATGCTTACAGACACATACTCACATACGCATGCGTGCCAGAAAATCAACTGGAATTAGCTAATCAAAATCTCATTTCTCTTGATTAAAACAACGGTCCCCAGTTCAGTTTGTACACTATGCTTCTTCCAATTAAAACATGAAACCACTTCACTGTTACAGAGGCAGATTGTGAACACAGCTGATATGGGTCTCATGAAGCCTCTCATAAAACTTTGGAAAAACTAATTGCCCCCTCCTTCCACACCCCCGCCACACTCGTTCAAGATTTACAACACCATCAATGTATGACAGCGCTTTTCCTCCTGAAATGTCAGTCTAGGCTTGCTTGATACAGAATTTCATGGTATTCAAAATGGCACAAGACATAGTGGGTCCTTAATCAAATGTTACAGAAAAGCAATTCTCTCCAAGGTGACCTGGGTTGCTTTGCACCAAGTCACGGTAATGAGCGTTTTAAAGCCAAAGCAGAGACAGGTAACCCTCTTCTCAGCTCTGTATCCATCACCAACACAACCTTCATCTTAGACTCCAAACAAACAAACAAACCCATCATTGTAAATAAAACTCCACAAATGACTAATTAAAGTGTACACACTGAGATGTGGCTGTGTGAAATAACACAGCAATCTAATCTCAAGTTACATTTCGCACATTTCTTTCTCCCCGTTCATAAGCGGCTGACAGAAAAAGCACCGAAATTCTCACATTGGAACGAGCCTGAGGTTGTTTACCGAGCAAAAACAGACACAGTGAATCCCCTGTCATAAAGAATAATAGTCATTAGTTAGCCAAGAAATAACCTAATCACACTGAGCTGCCTTCAAGCCTGTTTTGATGAATACAACACCGATGCTAAACCGCCGTGGCGACGCCAATGCAATAATCATCGGGGGAGCTCTTCCCCGGATAGCAGACGAACATGACCTGGAATCTTTGGGATCCATTTGTCTTTCCTCCCTCTCTCTTGCTCACTGCTGAATCCTTATTGAATAAATGTTAAGGCGACCTAGGCACAGATGACACATTGCAGTCTACAAAGCAGGGCCTTAATTGAAGCCTATTTATCACTTAGGATGGCTGTGTTGCCAGTGTGGGGGGACGAGACGGAGGGCTGGAGGGAAACAAACCACCAAACTGAGGCAAAAGCACCGCTGAATAAAACAGGGGTGGGTGATATAATAACAGCTTTTCACTGCTGTGATTACAAACATAAGTTTTAATAATTAAAACCACTTCATTAATGAGGATAAATGGTACTACACGTTGTATATTTGTTTACTATGTGATTATTCTGTGTGATAATGCACTGAAATAAAAACAAGGAGGCGGTGGACGAACTGGACTCCTATTTATTTATTTTTTTCAATATCTCAGATGTTGCTGATTAAATTTTTATTAAACATGGTGGAATAATGCACTACAGACATATCGGAGGTCAAAACACTGAAACATGTTTGTTTTGTACTGTCCCAGAGGAGGGCCGAATCATTCTATACATGGGTGGTAACATGCATGAGGGAGCGCGCTATGCTAATGTTTGTGGAGTAAGCATGTTCTCCGTCTACATCATACGTGTCCGGGCCTGTGGGTGAGCTGTCATGTGCCTCCATGTGTGTGTAGTATATGTATGCTGCTGGAGTATGCCTCGTGACATCGACCTGGCGTGTAATTAATCAGGCTAGTCAGGTAGCGCATCAATCACCGCAGTCTGTGACATGGTCATACGGAGAGAGACACACTTACAAACACACACACACACACACACACACTGGGAGACACAGAGAGTAAGGCTGAAGCACTACATCTCAGGCATATTCGCCAACACCTCCCAATAGGTTTCTAGGAACAGAACAGCAGACAGACAGCCTCGCGGCCAACCAGCCCAGGCAGTGAGTGACTGCCTGTCCAACAATCATCTATAGTACACACGGGTATTGCAGGACTTACCAAGAACAGCGAAAGATACAAACTCTCTCTAGCTCCTTGTAGGTACATTTGAAATTTTGAGGACATGAGTTTTTCCAGTGACTGTGTACATTTAGAAGCCAAAAACATAGAAAGGCCACAATTAGAAACTGCACATACCTGCAGAGGTTGCATTAATCAAATATTTACTGTCATTTACAAAAAAAAAATTTAACAATGATGAAAAAAATCTAAAGGTCATGGGTGTATGTACATAGTTTGTGTATATATACATAGTTTGACAAAGCCAAACACATCTGTCATGACTGGATAAGGATATAAAGATGAGATTATTTATTTTCTAAGTATTTTTGTAATTATTTTATATCTTGCTGTAATAATAATTAATTCATTTTAATAAATATCAGAATAGGTCTAGGAAAATTAATTATTGTACAGCTTTATACTGATGGGGAGCTACATAATTGACTATTATTCATTTATGGAGAACGGGTGGGAATAAATATGTTTGTACTTCCTCCCACTGCTTTTTGGACATGTAAATCAAATCATTATATGTTGTTTTCAGTTTTCTTGCTTCATTTAGTAACCTGTGTTTTATGTCTGTCTACTACTGTATGATTATTTTGTTTATTTGCTACTTAGAATAAACTGTGTCTGCTATTAGAACACTGAGGGCACTCTCCTCCTGTTTTCCACCAAAAGTAGCGCATGTAGGCAGGTTTCTTAAACACAGGTAACCTCGCTAAGTATAGGCTATAGACAGCTTTCTCGTTGCCAGTAGACCAGAGCTGTGTACACAGCGCTTTAGCAGTACAGTATGCCTTTCTGTGAGTATGTGTTTTTTTTTGTGTGTCACAATCAGCATCATGCACAGGCCAAAAAACAGGTTAGTAAACCGTAGAAATCAGCATTACTTGTTTTTATACATCTCTTATTTATCCAGTCTCTCTGTCAAACTCAGTGCAGACTAATTTGGATCGATGTTTGAGCACTGCTTGGGCAGTATTTTGTCATTCTACATCACTGCATCTTGCCGATAAAGTCGCCAACATTAGCGCCTTAACCGGAGTGTTGTGTTTCCATTGATGCCGATCCTAGCTAGAGCCGAGTCTGCAGAGTCTTTTGGTGTGTACACCAGTTGTAACCTTCCCCATCACAGTAAAGCCAGATGTTAGTGGGTGTTAGCGGGATTTTTGTGCAGTTGGTGGCATGCGAATATGAATTAGCTTTTGTCTAGTATGACTTTAATCTTACGTGCATGCCCTTGTTGTCTCCTTGGCTTCATCCATTGCACTGGTACGCTATATCACTACAGGCCATTGCAAAATGCACAGCAGCTGATACTCTTAAGTTTCTTTATGAAGCCCAATAATTGTCACAGCATTGATAAACAGGTAAAAAAAAAGGAGGTCTGATGCAGTAGAAAAAAATCATTTGCTTTGTGTGACAATGACATGAAAAGTGACACGGTCAATGTCTCTGGTCATCTTTCTCTCTAGATCCTTTAGAGTGCATTACGTATATGCTTGTTCTGTATATTAATTGATAAATATACATAAAAAATGAATTGAATTTTGAATACTACTAATTATGTCTCAGTACCATTAAAAACATTTAAGTTATTCTGTATTTGTCTTACTGTCAACAAATCCCATGAAAAGACCAAAACCAACAATGCATCACTTCATCTCTAAATACTGTCTGACTTCCATAGCCAGTTTGTTGCATTCAGCTTAAAGCCCATTAGTTCCAGCTGAACCTTTAAATGCGGGTCACAAACATATACAGTGGTTTCATTTTTAAGTAATTTCCTAAAACAACTAGGCGCTGCAGCAAGCATGAGTCAAACAGGAGTAAACAGTGTATTTGTTGGGGAATATTCTTAGCTGAGGATTTATACACATTTAGAGTGCTAGGGATTGTTTACAGCACCTGGCACGAAGGCATAAGCTATATTAGGCTTTGACTACACAGAAAAGATCAATTCATTTTTGGGTTTTGATCTTTTTATGAGGTTTGTGGTCAATAACAGAAATACAGAATATATTGATAGTCTTCTCCAGTAAATCTGTGTGATCCCTCATGATATGGTAATATGATAAGTGTTGTTTAAAAAATGCACAACAGCTCTACCACTAGTTTTTAGAATGATACCCCCAAACAGGCCCAAATTGGTTAATACATTTCGACCCTTATGAGGAATGATGTTTATGGGGAACAAATGTTAGCCTGTGTGTGTGAATGTGTAAGACAGAGAATGAAAGAAGGCAGAGAGACAGATAGCTGCTGAGCGCGTTGTCACTAGGCCTGGTTTGAACGTGTGTGTGAGACGGAGATAGAAGGAGTGAGTGTGAAGACAAAGGGAGAGGAGGAGGAGATATATGTACAGGGAAATCAGGGAGGCGACAAACATCCCAGAGACGGCCCAGCACTGAGGCATATGGCAGTGATGGAGATAATACCCAGCAGTGGGCCAGTACACTGTGGCTGGAGGCACGCAGGCCAGCCAGCTCGGGGCTGCCAGTGAAAGGAGCCACTGGACTTACTTGGATGTGGTTGTTAGTGAGAAACAGGGGGACTATAGTGAACCTCTAGCAAAGCAGACAATAGTGGATACAGCAAACTAATGGTGGTGGGGCTTAATGTATAGTCTCTCTCTCTCTCAGATATGATCACAGATCTGGGAAGCAATGGTAGCTAATACATTAGTGATAACACCAGGGCCACATGGGGGCATCGCAGAACCTTTTTTTTTTCGGCAACCACATGAACCCTCTGGGGTCCTGAGCTCTGCTCTGCTCTGCTCTGTATTAAACTTTGGGACCTCGAACTAATGGCTATGGAGAGATTTGGACCCTATGGCTGGACCAGTTGGAACCACTGATCTTGAGAATACCAGTTTCGCCTATTTTTTCCACATGGCGGTAGCAATTTCCAGCAAAAACAGACAGTAAACATAGTCTTTTGATAGTCATATTATTGACATTATTCTATCTCTTCCACGTGAAAGAAATATATAAAATCTTATTTTTCACTCAATATTTCCAGTTCACGTTTTAAAAAAGCAGCACTCTGTCACTGTTTTGTGGATAGAATACCTTCATTTGTCAACACAGGGCTTTTTATTGTGAAATATTTGCAGGAACTTGTTGTTCACAATCCAGTGGCCTGCATGGCTCCATAAGTAAGAGGAATATTGACTTGTAATTGTGTAACTATAGGAGCAGGCAGCTCTGCAACAGTGCCACAGCAGCAATGCTGTCTGTGTAAACACAGCAGAGGTGAGAGCTGCAGCAGTGTAGCCCGGTTGTTAGTGACATAAACTGTGAGTAAAGGGTGTGTGATGCAAACTAAACACATAAAAATAGATAATAAAAGTCTTAATCTAAATTTGGACATGTTGAGACTGCATCAACAGCATCCTCACATTGTACTGCTATGTTATCTCAGCAGTGCGTTTTTTCCATAATGCAGTTCCTGTTTTTCCACATTGGCAGCATGCCTTAGATTTGACTGACAGGGAAAACCCTTCTCCAGAGGGGAAGCTGTTATTATGCACAGCAACTGTGTGTATGCACCACGAGGATTCAACACGGGACTATAAGTAACTACATGAATGTCTAACAAGGCACTACAGACAAATAACCCGCCTGCTCGGTTAATTCAAGTTTATCTAAATGGCCCATGTTGAGCTACAATCTAACAGCTTCATAAATAACAGCCGGAAACAATCAATTAAGTCTACACAGCTTGACCCAAGATCCCAAACCTTATTAAGGAAAAGTACTGTTGGATAAAGACAATCCTGGTGGTGGGTCTAACAAGGTAAATGCTGTCATGGACTTGGGCTGTAAATATAAATGTAAATCCGTCTGTACGTTTTACACAAATGTGAAAATGCCGTTTCACTGCTGCTGGTAAAACATGCGCCCAGGGATGTTTCTAATGACTAATTTCTCTGGCGTTTACATGGAGGTTTAAACTTAGACTAGTCGACTAGTCTAAAAGAAAAAACACCCAGGAAACAGTCAAAATTGAGCACAATTTTAAATACTGCTAAAATGTGTGGCACTTTGCACCATGCATTATGAACACTGCACATTATCCTCCAAAACAACTAACTAACAAGGACAGCAATGTTTAATCAACTAGCTACTAATTGCACACATCCTTGTCTCTGCAACGTCTTCCAAAAGCAGTAGCGTTTGTGATTTCAGGAAATGTCTTGCTTTAGGGTTGAGCAAAGACGACATCCATTTAAAGCCAACATATGAGGGAAGACAAGTTGCTGGAAACCTTCCTGTGTTCAAATTAAGTTACAGTAATCACCAGGGTGATTAGAAGATGGTACCTATAATGTGATAATCACTGCACTTGACTTAGCTCAAGCCGCGAACAGGAAACAAATGTGAAGACGAGGTAATCAATAAATACCCCTCCTGCAGTCACTCCCACACGTATGTTTTCACTTACTGACAAACTCAGTAAAAACATCCTCCACTTGACTGACATATTCAGGAATCTCTGCACTCATCAGGGTGAGACAACTTTTACCTTCATCATTATTTTTTCTTACATGGATTTTGATGGCCTCGGGTATTTCTTAGTACAAATCCACCAACTTCAACCTGAGGGTCCATTCAGCCAGAATAACTCCAAACATGTGTGTGGGAGTGCAGGGCCTTTAAAGTCCAAATTTGCTGGTCTTCCTAGTGACTCAATAAAGACCCTCCTTAGAGGTTTGCTAAGCAGAGCCACTGGCATCCTGACATATTACTCCACAGCTAACAGAGTCTGGGGACAAGATTGGTGTTTCACAATAACCCAGCAGTGGATTGTCGATGGACTTGCTGCGTTACAGGGTTACAGGGAACTGACTTTATATTCCAGAAGTGCAATTTCTAGTAGAGGGATTTCCTTTTCCAAGACGATGCGCTACAGACCTCTCCAAGCGTGGCTTTGTGATTATAAAGTGGTTAACCAGGGGTGAAATTAAAGGTGGGAACTTCTGGGTACTGGTTACACACTGTCACATTGCAAATACATGCCAATGATGCACAGATCCAGATGCTGAATTGCTATTTATGTCAATACAAACCTTCTAAAGCAATGAAATTTACCTTCATGTAAGAGCATCTCCACTTAGAACACACAGAAGAATAACCCAAATTAAATCCACACAGTGAGGCATACAGATTTTAAACGGACAAGCATAAGGAGAAATGGTATCGCACTGACACTATTATTATGTACTGGCTGATACAGATCAGTGAAAGAAGGGAAATGGAGCAAGATGAATGTAAATATTAAGTTTGATCTAAGTAGAGCAAATTAAAACAGAAAAGTGTTTCTAGTGGTCTGCCTCCGTGAGAAATCTGTCTGATGGAGTGTTTAGACACAAAAGAGTGATTTCAAAAAGCAATCAAAGAAAGAAAAGTATGATTAACTATGTCAGTCAAACCTGCAAATCATAGCAGCTGTGACTTTATCACTGCTTTCCATTGTCTACTATATGGCTTAATAGATGCTTGCATGTCATCATGACAGATGTACTGCTTACTTTTAAGAGTTCAAGCCTGAAGGGCTGAAACCCTGTTGCCACTGTGTTGATTTATTACTTTTCGACAGAAATGTTTTCATAAATTCCTGTGAGATAGAACATCATAGACACGTGCAGTTTTCACTAATGATTTGAAGTCGTGTGCACATGCTGCCTAAGAAATATGACCCCCGTCAGCCTGGTGGAGATGTGATAATTAAGGGTCAACTTTGAAAGGTCTCCTATGCCACAAGTCTGATTTCCATGAAACTTGGTAGAGACATCTGTCAATTTACACTCTCCAAATTTGTCTCATGAACAATCAAGGTTCACCTGACTAGATTTTGCTCCATTCTGAATTTGAAAAAAACAACCAACAACACATTTTTGATATCTTGTCCTAAACCGTAAGTCCTTTTTTTCCCCTGTAGATTAACACTGGACTAGGCTCATCAAAAGTTGTATAACACTTGTTGATCTTTCATTGTGTTTTAAAGGTATTGACCAATGAACTTCAAAAGGGGTGTGTCTCAGCACATAAATAGACTCAACTCCACAAGCACTATCATCACAAAACTGGAACAGGATAAGTCTACGGTACAAATGTAAATAAAAAAAGATGAATGATAACACAAATCAGACTATGAGACTGTGTCCTCATATGAGGACATCACATTTTGGGTTAACTGAACCTTATACTTCATTCTACTTAACTTAGACCTATTGTCCTCATTCGTGGACACTTTTTCGTGCCATCTAGTGGAGGTAAGAGCACAATACACTAATCCATGTAAAAACAAGATGGCAGCCATCTCTGCCAAGTCAGTCTGCAGCCGATCTCGACACAAAAGTGGACAAGGTACAAAACCTGATCACATTTTATGGCTATTTATGATGAATAATGTTTGTAGCTTGATATGACAACAGATTTCACCAATTTTAGCAACGGTGACAAGCTAAGACACTGTTACTTAGGACATACTCCTCTGAGGAGAATTGTTCATAAGCTCTTTGAAAGACATTGGGACTTTATTATCGTCACGTTTGAGGACACTGGGACTTAATTGACAATGTTTAGTTTTTCATACTTATCGGGTCCTACTGATCCTAAGTAGCTGGGAGAAATTAGAAATGCATACCAAACAAAAGTTCGGGTCCCAGAAGGCTAAATAAGATACCTCAAATCATCACAAACCTTGCAGGACGTGTCTCATAACGATGTTGAACCTTGTGTGTAGAATTATTTTGAATTAGCTCAGTAGGGGCGCTACTAGTAGTAGTAGTAGTTATCTAGTGAATAAGTTGACCAGAGATCAATAACAGCTTGTCCAAACATCACCAAATTTGGTGGATATATTTCATTTATCAGTTAAAACAAAATGTTTTTGCGTTTGACCAAAAAAGGAGGACAAGTTGCCGAAATAGAGCATGGCCCAGTACATATTGGGCTGTGAATGAATGAGCGTCTCTCTGATTTACTTTTCTTTAATGGAGGTGTCAGAAACTGTTAAAGGTCTTTAAACAATCCACCTTGGTTTGAACCCCGAAACTGGGCTTGCGGCTATATTTTTAGTTAAACTTCAACCATAATATTTGAGTGAGATTTAGGTAGAAAAAGAAAAAGGGTGCAAATATTGAATTATATAAATGAAAATATACCAGCTCTGAGAGAGGTTACTGCAGTGGATGAGTGTAACAGATGTAACTATAACCCCCTTTAATGTTTATTCCCTTCGTGTAGCTGTTTTCTTAACACATAGTATGTTTGGCATCTGGTGTGCACATATTCAGTTCACGCTGCACAGATAAGCAGGTACGTACACACACACACACACACACACACACACACACACTACTCAGAGAGACATTGCGAGACACCCACAAGCATAGATAAACAAACATCAGAACACAAACACAACGGGGGACACGTCCAAACAAGATACAGTACATCGATACCAACACATACACACACACACACAGAGGAGATGTCCTTCACGTAGGACCTCAGCAGGTGGAACGCCCCCCCATGTCTGCCAACCGGTCCCTCTGCAGTATCCTGTCTGGTCCCAGCCCATCTGATTTCCTCTGTCTGCCCCCGTGTCTGTCTTCCTGCTTTCTTGTCTGATATCTTTCAACCCCTCTGTATCTTTCCCTCCCCTCATCTCCCTAACCCCCTTCTCTGTCTATGTCTAAATCTGTCTTTGCGCCTGTCTGCTTGCTTTCCTCCAAGCCCTATGCACACAGTCAATGTTTGGGGAAAAAAAAAAAAAAGTCCCAGCGTTTTTACTGTATTTGACAGCTGACATGATCCCATCCCTCCTTAGCGGATATATTTTAACTACAAGGTAAGGTATAAATAGATATAACTGGGAGAGATTAACCATTTGCTAGAGAAGGTGACCCTAATTGAGATGTGTGACAAAAGATTCCATAGGACAACAGACTGACGGTTTCCTTGCTCTCCATCTGTCAAGTCCCACTCTTCCCTGTCTGTCTGTCTGTCTGCCTGCCTGCCTCTCTGCCGTCATTAGTTGTTTCTTTCCCAGCCTACCCACTTTACTTTCTCATTTCTCTGTCTGTCTATCCTCCTGGATAAATAACTGTCATTTCTGTCTGTCCGTCTGTCTGTCTGGCCCCAGCTGTTCATAAGGCCATTAGTCCTCCAACATGTTTTCGTGTTCAAAAGTCATCTGCCTCATCATCGGACTTAAAAGCTCCTGTAGTACACAGAGAGACAAAAGGACACACACACATAGAGTCACATCAAAGACACTGGAGCTACTGTCAAACAAGCTTTCTGGCTTGATTGGTGCCTATGAACTTGTATACACTTCCAAAGTCATATTCAGTTGCTATTGTTATCAATACCACAACCCCAGATTGTTCCTGTCTGACTGTTGGTTGACTGATAAACGCACTGTAATACTTTATTTTGAACAGCAGAGCAAGAAAACGTTCTCTGCTTCAGAGACGCAAACTGATAACAAAGACAGAGTCGCAGTGGATGCTACACAAGAGCCAAAAAACAACAGCATTTTGAAAATGATAAGTCTGGTTATAGTTCTGGGGGAGATTATCCACGGATCAAAAATGATAGATACAGCGCTGCTTTTGAAATCATCCAGTGATCAGTATCATTAATAAACATGCTGTTGCTTTGGACAATTGGCATGCAATGCCAGACATAATTTTTGCTGTATTGAGATGGAAATAAGTCAGTACTAAACATGCACATGTGCTCAGTGGGCCTGCTGAGAGAGAAACGCTTCATCTAAAAAACAGCTAATCAGAGAAGGATTCATGTCTCTACGTATTACTTTAGTATTTGTAATTGCTTTCACAGCAGACAAGACACCCTCGGAGCAAGAAAACAGCATCCTCAAAGCCTAGAAATCACTCATAATAATTCTTCGTGGGTGGATTTTAACCTGGAAGGTGTTTGCTGAAGTAAGACTGAAATAAAATGCTCATACTTGGTCTTGTCGAAAACTAACGGAGCCCCTGAAGGGTCGCAGCGGGAATTTTTTATCCAAGCAACTTTCGCTTTGCCTTGCATTAAGTTCTGCATTCCCCCGAATCCATAGAAACAGTTAGTGTGTTGTAGAGGACTGCTTTAGGATTGAGTTCCCACGGGTCCCACCATAAATCATGCGGGAGTGGGCGTTTTAAATTTGCTGCGGGTGGGAGTGGGCGGTCAAAAATATAAACTCCAGGTCCCGGGATTTGTTGAAATACAGCAAAATTAGTAGCACTAATTCTGATCGGTGCGTTGAGAGTCTGTCTCTTAAGCAGCCCCTGCTCTCAGGGTGCACATGAGAGCCTGCGGGCTAACTGGCCAATCACAACCAAGTAAGTTAAATCTGTGCTTAAGTCAAAGACTCTGCCGTAGCTACAGCTGCATCTGTAAAATGTTCAATTTTGAGCTCCCACGAAATGACTAATTTCACTCTAAGTATTTGATCAATTCAGTCTCGTGACATCTGAGTCTACAAGGACGACACACTGAAATTATTTTATCCCCATTCAAGTTAGCTTAGGGCTAGAGCAGAAGTAACACAACTTGCCCAACAGAAGTCTGTGGTGCGAATGCCCTGCCAATTCTATGAAAAATAATAAAAGACAGAGTGCCCACTGGCTCACCTGGTAGGGCAGGCACCCCATGTATAAAGGCTGGGTCCTTGCTGCAGCTGCAATGGGTTCAATATCAACCCACGGCCCTTTGCTGCAGCCACTACCCTGCTTTCTCTCCCCCTTTCATGCAATAGCTTTCCTATCAAGTAAAGGCAAAAAAAACCCAAAAATGTCTTTAGAAAAATAAATAACTAAATAAATAAATAAAGTGACAACAATCATTCCTGGGGTGTTTTTTTTTTTTTTACCTTGAAACACGACACAAAATGTGATTATCACATGTAAATACATTCTAATTATATGAAGGACGAAGTTTAAAAAAGTCTGACTTAAATTCAGATGACATTTTGCAAGCCTCTGTTTCCCTCAAAAAACTGTGGGGGAATCTCTGCTAATTTTGAGCCAGCTTTGTATCATAACAATGTGGGTAATATCTGTAAATGAACTATGGTAAACTTCCCTCCATCTTACCGGCGACCAGATCTCCTTGCTCATCTCTTGGCTCAAATCCACCAGGTGACGCCAAACATGTCATTTTGCGGATTTTTACTGGCTCTAGAGCCATTGCTTAAACTACAGATTATACATCCACATTTCCATATGCCCGCCACCATGAGAACAAAGAGTTTAGGAGCAGATTGAGAGAAAGAGCCGCCCCTATCTCTCTATCGGTCTATTATTGCGTTGCCTATTTCCCGTACTTTAACTTACTGGTAAACTGTGAGTCGAGACAGTTTGTTACTAGCTGGCAGCCATATTGTTTCCTGCTCCCATTGCCCACTAGTAGGAGTGTTTGCTGGTCTGTTGCAGCACAGTGCATTCTTGTAGTTATAGGTTTCTACCTCTTGAGAAAAAGCGAATGTCACAGCCCTTTTCTCTTACCCTGGAAATCCAGAGTTCTCGCTAGAGCACAATTTGAATTTGCTCAGCGAGTCACTCTGGCAATCAGTAATGATGCTCATTACCCATGCCCTTGGAGCCGAGCTGCACCAATCACATCTGTGTATCTGATATAGGCGGGCCAGAGGCGAGCTAAACAGATGACGACAGCGCTGCGATGACAAAGTGATGGCTACGGATGAACACCAGTTGTTTGAAACGGCTTTGGCTGCTACAATGAACGAGTTAGACTTGGCTTTTTCTTTAAAAGAGGAACAGAAGACGGCGCTCAAATCTTTCCTTTGCTGTTTTGCCAACCGGATACGGCAAGAGTCTAATCTACCAGTTAGCTCCGCTGGTAGCGTCACCCCGTGTATTGTTCTGATTGGCCATAGTGTTATCCAATTGCGTGCAGTGATATTTTCAAATGCATGCTTGGTGCCGCCCCTCGAGTTGGGCCCTTTGCATTACTCATAGCCAGACCCTAAATCTTTCTAGATTTGGGTCTGGATTTCCAGGCTACTTTTCTCTGGTAATAAAGCTCTGATTTCTACTGTATAGAGCCAAGTCTAAGACCAAGATCATCTCTCCAACAGTGGAGTACTTCTTTTACTGACTTGGCATAAATTTCTCATCATTTCATTTTCAATTATTTTAGAATCTATTGAATTTACTTATCTTTATTCCAGACTGTACAGGTATTTGTGTCATGCGGCAATAAACACTGGAGATACAACATATTAGGGGCACCCATGAACTCAAGACTACATATGTTTTTGACTTTTGTGTTGTATGACAGTGGGTGTATCAGGGTGTCTGCCGGTTTTAATACAGGTGGTACTGGGTCATACAAAGTGTTGATATTTACAACTTCAGGTCATATGTCTCAACACTAGATATGCAGGTCAGGTTCTCAGGTAGGAATGACTAGCAACATTTGAAGGAGAATGGAGAAACAATAACCTTCCACCAAACCTCCCTGCGCTCTCTTCTTCACCTTGATGTTGTCTCTCGCTTGTTTGTCAAGTTCTCCCTTTCTTCGCAGGCGCTGCCTGGCTATCTTTCCTCCTCTCTCCTTGTTATTTTCTTCCATCCTTCCCTTGTCATTTCATTTCATCACTGCCCTGTCCACCTAATCTCATCTTCTTTCTTCTCCCTCTTTCCATCTCTCTCTCTCTCTGCTGTCTTTCACCTCAGTTTTTCTGTGACAGTGAATGAGAGATGGGGGTCAGCTTGTTGATGCTGGTGTCAGTAAAATCTTATCAGCTCACCGCAGCTTTGGAATCAGAAGTCGCAGCAGAACACCTGTAATATTCGCTCTCCACTGCTCTCAAGGCTACATTTGGCAACTGCACACGAGAAGGTGAAAGATAAGCTTAGATTTGACATTTATCTCTTAATATCAACCCTTCCTGGATGTTTCTGTATGCCAGGCCTCGCCAGCCCATTCTGGTCCAGATTTTGCACCCCATCTGCAATATTGCTAAATGACACAACAAAAGAAGAGCAGGCTTCAATTCTCCCAGTGTATATGGATATGAGGCTTTCAGAGTTTCTTGCAGCAGCGGATCAAAGCAAAGGTCTTCTGGGAAATCACTCAAAATCTGCGACAAAAGAATCAAAGATTTTCTTTGCAAGAGGAAACAACAGTGCTCCTACTTTTTAGAAACACTGTTACAACCGATGATTACCTATAATGCCTGAAGAGCCCTCACAAACTGCATGTTTCGTGCTGTGTGTGGGAGTGTGCATCATCTGAAAGCAGAGGACTTTCTTTCGTATTGTGATGACTCCAAAAGTGAACATTTGAAACTGCAATTACGGCGTGTTGTGTGTTGTAAGTAAAGGTGTTCCACTGTGCATTTTATCCTCTCCAGTACGTTTAATATCAGCTTTTACCTATTTATATGAATACATGACGCCAGCCAGTTTTGTGTGTCCTGCCACCTTGCTGCATCGCCATTACTGCGGTGGCAAGTCGCAGTGTCTGCTGCTTGCTGTGTGTAACAGCAGCGGAGGTTGTTGCATTTTAAATCATCTCAGCTAACTGATGACAAACTTCAGCATAAAATGTAGACATGATGGAATGTCTGCCAAATAACAGAGATTTTCACAGTTTAAAAACAAATCACTGCCAGTATTCAGTTTAATGAGTGAACGTGTTAATTGGTGACTTTCAGCCGAATCTGTCGGTGTTTGCTTAAAATAACTTGCGTCAATAGGTGGCACAGAATTTATGTATTTAGAACTGATTAAAGTAAAATTACCGACATGTACTATTTGTGTTTTCAGCAGCAGCCATCACTACAAGCTACCATCACAACGCATTCGGCTGAGAGTCACCACTAAATACTCACTCATTAAACCAAAACACCAAACAGCTTTGTATGTGTTTGGTTTGTGATGCCGAACGAATGATCAATGAATGATTGGTCATTGCCTTAGTTACCAGCTAAAGTTATATCTAGCAAAAATGTCAGTGGACCAAGTTTATTTATTCTGTGGAACCATCATAGCCACTAGACAGTATAATGTTAGCTTTTACATCTGGAACCTCCCTATTATGACGGGCTTGAGACGCAGCGTCGTTGGTTGGCTTGGCTCAGATTATTCTGATCCCATTCGGTTTGGCAGTGGGAAACTCTTGCGACCACATGCCTTTGCTGTCATCGACCCCAGCAGGATTCGAACACTGGACCTTCCGCAAGACAAGTGCTCTGACCACTACACTAGGGAGGAGGCTAACTTAGCTGATGTTACTTGTTTCACGATCAGTTTTTCCCAAAAGTTGCCACTACTGCTGGAGCAACTGAAAGCTACACAGGTTCTTCCCACTGTCAAAAATAAAGTTACACCAAAAGTAAAGGTAGAAGTTGAAAACTGTTCACTTCTTAGGAGCATTCAAGTATGAGCATATTGTAGGGAGGTGCCAACACAGTAATGGCGACTTGTTTACTTATGGTACTTCCCTGGATTCACCTACACTTTTCTAGAATGAGGCAGAACCCCAGTATGTCTCCAAAAAAGCCTGAATTCTTGGTGGCTTGATTCAACAGGTGGGGGAAAAACTACATAGAGAGTCTCGTCTATGTTGGCATGATAGCGTTGTGGAGTTGCTGCAGATTTGTCCGCTGCACATTCATGCGACAACAATATTCAAGTAGACTGTGGTATATGAACAATCCTCAGTTGTATTGTGTGCTAAGAAAATATTCCCCACGCCACCACCACCAGCAGCAGAAGCCTGAACCTGGTGTTCTTCTGCTGCTGTAGCTCTTCCTCTGTGTGGTCCAAAATTCTGTGCCTCCAGAGGTACTCTTCTGCATACCACTGTTGTGACGAATACTTTTCTTTAGTTACCTACTGCTCACAGGATTTTTTGTCGGTTTGGTTGTTTGTTTTTTTGTTTGTTTTTTGCATTCTCTGTAAACTCTCAGCAGTTTCTGTGGGTGTCTGTACACCTGTAAAAGCTGTTCTTAAAAAAGGCCAAAAATAAATAAATTATGAAACAGACTGGACCAGGGGTTACACAAGGATTGTTCTGATAACTGATGGCGTGGTATAAGGCTGTCACTCAAGGTTTTTGGTATGTCTCTGTCCATGCAAACATGCTGTGCCAAAAATCTTCTCTGATCAGATCTGTGTTGTAATATCTTCGAGTAAAGACAGCTGAGGCTCGGCGAGCTTACTCTTAGTCATCAAAGTGAAGACTGACCAAGAGTAAAAAATGTTCTACATTAGACGGGGAACTTACTTAGAGAAAAGTTTTGTTGATCGTTATTTTGCATCATTAGAGCTATGTGTACCCAAAGAGGAAAATCCAATTCTGGTGATGGACAGCAGGTCATGCTGTACTTTACTGAACCTGATGTGTTCATAATCTCCTGAAGAAATTATGAGCAGTACAAACTGCAGCTGGACTTCATAAATCATAAATGCTGATGGACAGGTAGAAACGATGTGTACCAGGAGTGTACTGTCCTGTATTGTAATAAGATGAGAGTAAAATAACAGGGTGACCGCCACATTTCGCTCAGTTTTTCATGAGGAACTGCTCAACTAAACAGAGAAGGACACAAACACATCATACACCTGCTTCTAAATGCGTTTCTTCTCTCAGATGGATTAGGAAAGAAGCCTTGCACCCACATGCTGATGCGTGTACAGTATGTATTACCATGGTAACCAGATGAAATTGCAAGGAATTAATAGATTGCTTTCTTGTCAATTGACAATCACCAGATGCATTTAGTAGTTAATCTCTATACTGAAATCCCCTATCTGCCATCACTGAATCCTGTGGTTGTTTCTATTTCACTTTCACACCACAATGAACTGCAGCAGAGTTGTTTAGTCTGCAGCAGAGTTCAGTTGACAGTTTTCACACCAGGCCTAACTCACCAAACAGTCAAATGCAAAAGTGTTTTTTCAAACCGCATCAAAGAAGTTGGGTGTGAAAGCAAATACTCGCACCACCTCTGGCAAAAACTGTCAGAATCACTTTTCTTCGGCATGCTGATGTTTGGTCTGAACCTCTGACCTCTTGGCCATGGCTGCATGCTTTTTTTCCCCACTGAGTTGCTGCCAAAACATTGGCTGATATTTGTATTATGGAGCAGGTGTACAGAGGTACCCCATAAGGAGACCACTGGGTGTAAATAATTAATTCTCAACAGTGGATATTCTATTTTTTCTTGTCCAGCTCTTCGGGGGAGATCAGAGTTCACAATAACATCCATGGAGCTTTAAAGGACACATCAGAACAAATGCTTATTGCCAAAGGTTGAACTCGCAGTTACACCACTCTGTTTACTGCGAAGATTTCTATTAAAAATGGATAAAGCCGATCTCTAGATGTGGCCGACAGTCCCAGTATCACGGCCCCTCGGAGAGCGGAGCTGAACAAGTCCAAATGGTCCCGCTGCTGCTCTGGTCCCACTGTTATGACAGTGATACATTGTAATGGTGATACTTTCCAGCCATTACCCTTTTATCCTGTCTGTCCCCTAGCTGGACATTCTTTATCAAAATGCTCCCTTGTTCTCTATCTCTCTTTAAACATTCCCGCTGTCTCTCTTTTTGGTCTCCCAGCTTCTCTCTCACCTCCTGCCTTTCGGACATCTCTCCAGAGACATGCTACGGACTGTAATGGAATTTTTCTATCGTCAATCTACAGAGGGGTGATGCATGGCTCCAATTTTCCCCAGCTGGAGCCACCTGTGCGGCTGAATCACTATTGGGTCTGGCAATGGTGCGGGATGGCCTTGAGACCGGAGAGAGGGAGAGAAATAGAGACCATGGGAGGGAGAAGAAGAAAAGTAAAGAGGAGAGGAAGAGCATTTGAGAAAGACAGAGATGGAAAGACAAGAAGGAAATGAAAGGAAGAGAGTGTGCTCTCATGAACATAAAGGCAGACTCAAACAGGAGCACAAAGGGACTGTCTTTTCTCATTTAAGTGTAACTGAGAAATGTTGTCAATTACCAGCCCTGCTGAGCCAACGGCACATTGAGTTTATACCGCTCACTGTTCCTCATACTTTGTTTTCCTGCGGCTTCACAATCAACCTCTCTCCCCCCCCAAATTTCTCTCCACCAGGCGTGAAAAAGGCCCAAACTTAATGGGCTGGTGTCAGGTGAACCAAGATTAAATTGGACACAGAACCCAACAATATTAAGACAACTGTTTAAAGAGTGAGGGAGTGAGAGACCAAGTGAGAAGCGAGAAAGGTGAAGTAAATGAAAGATCGGCCACCTGTGGGTCACTATTCCCTCTTTACTAACAGAGAGACCTTTTATTAGCCTGTCAGTGTGACTGATTGACCAACCCTGCTGAGAAGCACACACCCTTCTGTACTGAGAACAACAGTGACCGCCGCGCAGAGTGTTGAAAAGTCGAGGTGGCGCTCGCCAGAAATGGTCGTAAACAAGCGAGTCACTTCTGAAGGGCATACTGTGACAGAGGCAATGTATCCAGATTGTTTATCTCTTTATCTTTTTTTTCCTCTCTCCTCTGTGGGACATATCTGGTAGAGTTCGTTTCAACATCCAGGTTTGGCCGTTGGGTCACAGCGACAGGCTTCAAAAGAGCAAGTCTTTCACAGAGAAAAACATCCTGCGCGAGGCAACATCTGGAGGCAATTGACGGCACAAAGAAGGATTGAGGTTCAGAGGAAAGCTAAACAGGAAGAAGGTGTAGTTTTTCATGAACAGAAAGTGCCTGAGGAGAAGAGACGTGCACTCACACAGTGACGGGGGGAAGAAAGAGAGAGGAACTGTAAGGAGAGTAGGGGTAAAAAGCCCAAGGAAAACAAGGTGGAAATTATTCATGAATTAAACTGACACAAACTTAACTGGGACATTCAGGATTTCAAATAACCAATCCATTATGTATAGGGTTGTTGGAAAGACACCTCCCAGGATAGTGAAGGCGCCTCCACACACAAAGCGCAAATTGAAATTAAACTCCCTGCAGGAAAACATAGTGGACCGTTGTTTCTTCACCGTGATGCATCAATCAAACAGGGAGCAAAATCTCCCTCACTGCTCTCTGTCGTAAAGTTACTACATTCACATTTGGTAGGGTGACGTCCTCCTTCATTTTCCGAGCATCAATTTGTTATACTCGAGGTTAAGTAAGGTAGTCTGTCTGCGTGTTGCCAGACATTCAAGGGGAAAGTAAAATGGGCACGTTATACAGATAACTTTGTCTGAGTGGTCGGTGCGTCCGCCAAAAAAAATCAAGCAGGCAGCGCTTTACCATTTCTTCAAATATATTAGCTTTTTCTTTATTTCACTCTCCTCTGATGTCTCTTGTCCTGGTTAACATTTCTCTCCAGGCCACAGAACACTTTGCTTGTCTTATGCATGCTAACAAGAGCAGGGGGATGATTATAAAGAGTGTATCACTGTCAAAAGTTCATTCATTTCTCTATGGGTGTGGATGGTCTTAAAGGGATAGTGCACCCAAAAATGAAAATTCAGCCATTATCTACTCACCCATATGCCGATGGAGGCTCAGGTGAAGTTTTAGAGTCCTCACATCCCTTGCAGAGATCCCAGGGGAGAGGAGGTAACAACACAACTCCACCTAATGCAGGCTGACAGCACCCCAGATTCAAATGTCCAAAAACACATAATTGAAACCACAAAGTATCTCCAAACTGCTCGTCCGTAGTGATCCAAGTGTCCTGAAGCCCCGACATAAAAAGTTGTTTGGAAAAACGTCATTTGAACTCTGTTTTTAGCCTCTTTTAGCTATAACTGCTTCTCTGGGCATGTTTTTCCAAACAACTTTTTATGTCGGGGCTTCAGGACACTTGGATCACTACGGACGAGCAGTTTGGAGATATTTTGTGGTTTCAATTATGTGTTTTTGGACATTTGAATCTGGGGCGCCATAAGCCTCCATTAGGTGGAGTTTTGTGGCTACAACCTCTCCCCTGGGATCTCCGGAATTGTTGTGAGGACTCTAAAACTTCACCTGAACCTCCCTCGGCATATGGGTGAGTAGATAATGGCTGAATTTTCATTTTTGGGTGCACTATCCCTTTAAAGATGAGAACAATGACAGTATTTGATGTCTAGAGATATAAATTTTTCTGACCTAATTGTAGGGCTGTCCCAAGCATCATTTGTTGGGCTTAAGAGGTTTGCTAGTACTCATTAGCAAATATTCAAAACTTCGTTTGGGGTGTGTGAAACAGAAGTGAAGAATCAGCATAGTAGCTAAGATTTGAGAATTATATCTATAAGACTCATTGTTTCTGGTACAGATGTTAGACACAAAGCTGGAGGACCATCTCCGGAGCCGCTGTCCTCCCAATAAATGGTCAGTTCAACATCGGCCCGGTTTATACAACCTTGTACAGTAGCAGAAGCTAAAAACCAACACCGAGCTATGTAACAGTCCCCACAAACTCACATAGACATCTAAAGGGTTAGACTCTGTCACCAAACCCATTTATAACAGTTAGGTAACATTAGCTGAGTGTTGCTAACAATTAGCCCTGTGACTGTGTGTATCTGTGTGCAGGTGAATCCTCACCAACTGTTGCCGGCGTGAAGCAGAGCTCTCATGATAAATAGAAAGAGAACACACATAGCTCTACAAAGTTTTATCCAATTTAACTGGTAAAAAAAATCAGTGTATAGGAAACACTGAGATTGATACTTATTCATAATTTCTTCATTGTCATTTCTTAAAAAACAAAATAAAACCCCAAACCTGAATCACAAAATTGAAAACTGAATACCTATCCAACACGCAAATATCCGACAAGTGCAACATTTGGATCCAGCCCTACTTAAATGACATGTATGTTGTGTGTATGTGCCTTTAAAAACTGTTACAAGTGGCCTTTAAGGGGCAACTTCAAGGCCACCTGGTAGAATGTGTGTCCCATGTGGGCAGATTCCTCAGTTCAATTTCAACCCACAACCCTTTGCTGCGCGTCAACCCAGGCAACAGTAACTCAAATAACCACTGGTTACAACCAAGGTCTGCAGAAGACCATCTGTGAACCAACAACACATCGGCCCTTGAAGCAGATGGGCTACAGCAGCAGAAGACCACACCAGGTGCCACTCCTGTCAGCTAACAACAGGAAACTGAGGCTACAATTCACACAGGCTCACCAAAACTGGACAATAGAAGATTGGAAAAACGTTGCCTGGTCTGATGAGTCTTGATTTCTGCTGTGACATTTAGATGGTAGGGTCAGAATTTGGTGTAAACATGAAAGCATGGATCCATCCTGCCTTGTATCAACGGTTCAGGATGGTGGTGGTGGTTTAACGAAACTAATGCTGACTGTTGGCAGGAGTACTGGAAGTGAACAGCCATCTGACTGTCAAATATTTCTGTATACCTAACCACAGACCCTGACCTCCTCCCTGAGAGGCTTTTTGCTGCTATAGACATGTCACACTACTTCCATTATTGCTTTTCCAAGACATTTCAAAAAGCAACAAGAACATGCACAAAGATCATTTTCCACAACAAATGCTGTCATTTTTCTGATGAGGACAGTCTTAGGAATCCATTAACAGCAATCAATTCTCTAGATCAGACTCCTATGTAAAGATGGGGAGGATTTCTTTTTAATTCTAGTTGCCATTCAGTCTTTTCTGGATGTTTGTATAGAAATGTAATTATTAGAGGTGCTCGGGATGTTTCTATATGGGTGACCCTGTATTTGGCTTGTAATTATTCTAGAGATTGCTCTTCAGGGGATCAGGGCCAGAGTTCGTTGACGTGGCAAAATGGAAAAAAAATATATTCATTTCTTTTCAGTGATTTCCACTCCAGTATACACACACACATACACCTCTCTTTCCTCCGTCTCGTCCACTACCGCTCACCTTGATACTGACTTGACACACAAGATAAAGCAGAGGTGGAAAACAAAACAGATATTGTAATTTATTCTATTCCTTCACTCTTCTTCTGTATTATAATGTCTGTCCACATCTCAGTTAGAGAAATAAAAGGGAACCTGTTGGAAACCACCCAAGCTCGTGCATATTTTATCTAAGTGATCCTCCTAGCTCCGTCCAGGTGTTGTTTATTCATGCCCTCTTCAGTCTGGCATGGACAGGCAAGCACTCATTTACATGGAAATATCAAAATCCAGGGTGCTGTAGAGCTGACATGCATTTACACACATACACACACACACACACACACACACACACACACACACACACACGCACACACGCGCACACACACACACACACACACACACACACACAAACAGCTAGAGCCACAAACCCCTCAGTCTGCAATTCCAGAAAGTGCAAAACAATCTGGTGGGTTATCGAGCGTAAATAAATGAATTGAGAAGAAGATCACCACATCTTTTTTTCTTTTTTTGGGGGGGGGGGGGGGGGGCTGGCAATAACAGTAAAACAAATAAAGAAAGCTACCTGTCTTTAAAATAGTAATATATTGGTGGTATTTAATTAAATTCTATCTCAAAACAAAAATTAATCTGTAATGGGAACCTCAAATCAGAAGTAGCTCATGAGGTACATTGAGGTAGTTATTGCTTTTCCTCCTCCTCTAGGCTGGTCTGCAGAGTCCCAAATGCAGCATTATTACGCACTAAAAATTTGCTGTTTACCCCCTCACTGTTTTCCTATGAAAGCTTCTTGAAAAGCACAGTAAGTCTTAAAAATATAATCAATTATGGCCAGCTGAAAAACAGAAAAATGTAATTTTTGTCTTTAACTATTTCTCTATTTATGTTATTTTGAACAGAGAATAAAAACTATTGATGGGCTATTTAACAACTTATGGGGTCTTTTGCAATTATTTTTCTTTTTTTCCCCAAGTGATTTTATTGAGCCAAAGATGAAATTACATATATCACGTTGTAGTGTCAGCGATTATTTCATTTTACAGAAAAGACTTGTGAAATGATAAGTTCACAGATGCAGGAAAACATGAACATGTAAACAGGACAAATCATAGGTGTATTAAAAGAATACTCAGACGATTTGGGAGTCATGCCCTTTCTCTATCATTTTTATATTGAGACAACATGATCAATATCTTTTTTGTGTCTGTATGTCCAGTGGCTGGGTCTCAGCGGTTAGCACTGCGCTTGTAGGGGGTCAGTACGTCCTGCGCTGTGATCCGCGGAGGGATACACTGGTGAGCAGGCACAGGCACAGACGTAGCCTGTAAACAAAACTCAGTTGTTTATTTAGCCTAGCGAAATCTCCGGATTATAGTAGCTGCAATGGACGACTTTGAACGCGATTTTGAAGAGTTTCTTGTAGCGGACACAGATCCAGAGCCATACCTGTTTGAGCCGGAGCATACAGATGAGGAACTCCAGGTGTTGGATGCTGAGCGGGGGAGAAGAGAGGCTGAATCCTCCGAAGCGGCGGAACAGCAAGGGGCCGAGGGAAGACGGAGGTCAGGGGAGGATTGGTGGTGTAGCTGCGGGGCTTGCCAACCTATGCCTACGGAGGTGGAATCATTTTGCTGCACAGAATGGGATTTGGTGCTACCATCGTTGGGGAGGCTAGAGATATATCATCAGGAGGAAAACCGCCGCAGAGAGCGCATCACAAGGAGTGAAAACTTTGCAGCAATCACTAATCCTGGCGTGATTGAAACTTTTTTTCATGTTCCTAAGATAAACTGGAAAAAACGCCCCAGGCCTGCAGGAGCTGATGGACAGCTTTCAGTCGAGTGAGTAATATCATCCGTGTCGTCTCTTTGTTTGCTTTTACCGAGTGACCTAGCGTAACGTTGCCTGTCCTAGAGCCAGCTGCAGCTGTTGCTCACCGGTGTATCCCTCCGCGCAGGACGTACTGACCCCCTATAAGCGCAATGCTTACCGCTGAGACCCAGCCACTGGACGTAGTCTCAATATGAAAATGATAGAGAAAGGGCATAACTCCCAAATCGCCGGAGTATTCTTTTAAATGTGCATAAAGTAAATAAAGAGGGGGGGGGGAATTAAAACAGAACAATTATTTTTTGTAAGTTCATGAGTCAAACCTCCCACCTTCTTTAAAATAATAATACAAAAAAGGGCAAAAAAAATGGACCCAACATGGAAGTGTCATAAACTGCAGTTCCTCTAATGGCCACTTGAGGCTGGTTCCAGAAGTGAGTCAATCCTCATCTGCGCCCATGTTAAAATGCCCAACTTTAGAGCAGAATTAAACATGTTTACAGCCTGGTACAAACAATTCTGGTCTCTACAGCTTCTTTCGTCACTCATGACAACTGTACAGTGAAAATTTTTATACAAGTCCACCATTTACATTTTATTATGGCTTATGGTTACGAATAATTAAGGGGGAGCCACAGGATGTCTGCCAATAGTGTCCCTGGCTTCTCAGTCAGATCCACCTTTCGCACCTCCACAGCTCCACTCTCTCGCCCAAATATGGCGCAATCTCCAAATCACATACTTTTTCTTTTTACTTTTAGATGGTACTGCAGCTGCCCTTAAAAAACATGTACTGTTGCATGTAGTATGCACACAATTGGGACATACTGTTTTCTTATAACTCGACGTCCTGAACTTTGACCCTGTTGCTTGTATATTAATTTCCTTGGAGATGTAACAAAACGCTGTTCACCGAGCTCACCAGAGACAGAGTTCAACCCCGAGAGCTCTGAGGGTGCTACTTTGCAATTTATGTAGTTTTAACTTTTAAGCTCTCACTGCATATATTGTAGATGCTAACATATAATATTCATGACAGTAAGATTACATACTGCTTACCGTCTGGCACCTGGTCGCTACCCTTTCATAAAGCCCCGACCTCACCTGAATGCTGTGGAGGAACATGTCCATAAACTTCCTGAATCATAAGAATCACAAGAAAAATCAGAAGAAAATACAGACAGAAGGCAAAATCTCTGCAGACAAACACAGCGCCACACACTCCTAGTGAAGCATAAGTGATGATAGAGAGAGATTACTTCTGTATGAGTCTATACATTGTTTTTTAGAAAAATTCTGTTAAGTATATCTTTAGGTTTTCTAATCACTTCATGAGAAAGATGGCTCCATCTTGCACCTATTATTGCACAGCAGGTGTGAAGTGCTTGAATTTTGGAGGTCACTATAAGTTAAGGTAGGGCGCAGGTACAGTAAGGTCCATAAGTCAGCTTGCAGGAGGATTTGACACAAGTACACATAGCTCCGGGCTTATGATGACCAGCACCACATACCTGTATTCTCCACACACACAAACACACACACACACGCAGTCACACACTTAGTGGCCATCTGGCCAACTGGTAGTTTGGCTGGATATATTCCCCAGCTCCAATGTTCAGCACCTCCTCCTCTTTTGCATCACTCTTTCAAGTTTTAATAAGATAACTTTCACCATTTTCCCCGCTCGCATTATTTATTTATTTTTTTCTTTTATATTTAATCTCCGCCGTCGGGACACTAGTTCAGTCTGTCAAGTGAGACAGAGTGAAGGAGAAAAAGAGAGAGGGAGACGGAGAGAGAGGCTCAGTGATCCCTGTCCGGTGCAATCTTCTGCGCTTTAATGAAGTCCAATCTGTGAACACACTGTGGTCGCGTACCCTACGGCGATCATCGCCTGTCTGCGACACAGAGGAACACATAATAAGCGAATAGCTCCACTGGTGGATGGATTGAGAGAGTGTCTGATGCCTTTGAAACGTTCCAACTGTACAGACATGAAAGAGAGTCAACTTGTTTCATATTCTTTTGTGTAATCAAACACAGCACATCTTTAAAGGTGAGGACTCAAACGCAGACAGGTAGTTAATCACAATCTCAAGGTTCACCTACTTTACTTGTGTGATTTCTTGTCTACTGCAGTATTTTATCCAACACAAAACCATATGCATAAATTCTACTCAACTCGCTAAAGACCGGCTGCATTGCCAGGTACTGTCCCTGTCACAACAGTTGCTGCTGGAGGCTGTCACACAAAACAAGGTCATCTCAGGGTACTACGTCTTTGAAACATCAGTATGGGTGTAATGATTCATTTGTAGCATTTATGCATTGATTATAAATTATGCTGATTTGATTGCACTGATCTCCCGAAAGAAAAAAATGGATTTCATCACTCACAGTGCATACGGAAATAGTCTAGCCAAGATTCAAAATACCAAGCCTATCATTATCGGTCATCAAAACACTGAGGCCAGCTATTTCCATCTCATAACTTCAATATAGTAGCTTGTTAAATCTGTTCTGAAGAAATATACCCCTAACTGACAACAATAATCACAGACTGGAGCTTTAGAAAGTACCTTCAATTCAACCTATATAATAATATTAACTTATACAGACATGTCAGAAACACCTGGTAGGAGGCAGACCCAGAACACGCCGGAGAGATTACATATCTCATCTGGCCTGGCCTTGGGGTCCCCCAGGAGAAGCTGGCAAGCTTTGCTTGCCTGCTGCCCCCGCAACCCGCCCCGGATAAGCAGATGAAAATGGATGGATGAAACTTATATATGTGTCAACTACAATACTATTCCCTATTGATTAGGAGTCTAATGGTTCACAGAATTCATCGTTCAGTTCAATATGACACGGTGGTGTCACGGTTTGGTACATTTTTGATACAGCACAAAAAGTAGAAATGCCAGAGGAATTACCCTGATTTTTAACATTTTTAATCTTAAATCTTACAGTGTGATCATTTTTACTTTGAACTGATGAAATGATGAAGCTAGAGCTACCTGAGTGGCCCAGGTTTTACTGTACATTCAGATATACCACCTAATCTCGTTGTCTTGCCCTGCAGCACAATGATAATTAAGTCTGTTCCATTGTATTGTATTGTACTATTCTCTCAATGAAATGTACTCAAACAAATGTATATGTGACAAAAAAAGGGCAATTCATTATAATGGCCGGTAAAAAATACACTTGGCCGGTGGATTTTTTCCATCTACCAGCAACCTTGGCTGGTGAGTCAAAAAGTTAATATCAGACACTGACTGACAATGTTCGAGAACGAAAAGTCGTTTCAGTTAGGAAATTCAGCTGATGACCTTTGGCTGTAAATACATGGAGCAATGAATGAGCTGACGCAGTAAGGAATTTGTTGAATTTATGAACAACTTTTCAAGATGAATGTGCTCCGACAAAAAATGATATGGGGTAATTACCTTGATCCTTTAAACCTTGGCAGACTAATTCGGGGCTCAGCTCTTGTCAAATCCTTCAGTACTTAATCAAAAGATACATTCAGTGTACCACTTGTGTCAAATAAATGAAAAGGCCCTTTAAGCTATGACATTTATTTTTAATTCTTTTCGCATTACTTGCACATACAGCCATCAATCTGTGAAGACACCTGAAGGCCTCGACTATTATGACCTTAGTGCTACTTAAGTCTGTGAGCGTGAACTTATTCTTAATATTAGGACTGCTGGAAGAGTAGTTTGGCTCATGGGATTTAGAGTGTGGGTATAAAGCTTGTCATTGGCCGCCTATCATATCATTGGCTGTGTGGCCATATCCCCGTCGCTACATGAAACTAACCTTGCATAGCTAGACCTATCTCCTCACTTCCATTGTAGCCCTGTTTGTAAAACAACAGCAGCTTCTGAGCAAGCAACCAACACGCTAAAATGTCTTTTAAGGCTTCATGTAGCGTTTTCTTTTGCAGAGATTTAGCCATTTTAATGCGAGCGCTCAAAGCTTCACCAAGACAAGTTCGCTCCTGACACTGTTTTGCAAGGGCATCATCAATACATCCTGGACTTAGCGCTGCCCAATACGATTGTGATTGGTTTAAAGAAATACAAACAACCAAGAGCAGTTTTTCCTTAGTGCGGAATTTATAATAGGTTTAGCCAGAACTTTCTCCAGCGCTGGCACAGCATGAGATAGATCTGTCAATGCAAGACTACAAGAAGGGTCAAAAGCCCAACAACACGGCCTCTTTCACTCATATAACTAATATAAATGCACTCTGAAATTTTGTGATGAGGTCTTGCAATTGTCCTTTCTTGTTGTTCATCCTATGGCTGCCCCCTGAAAGTCAAAGATTTAAATCATCTGTCAGACACACCTCAGTTGATTGTGATTCTTCAAGTCGAGCGGATGTTTTCTTGTTTGTTTTTTGTCAGTCAGTGTGCAGTGTATTTCTGGGCATGTTTTGGTCCCCTTTCACACTGCTCTCCGGTACAGGCAGCTGTGGACCCAGACCCAGGGTGAGTCTGAGTGAGACGTAGGCAGCTGCCCACAGGAAGAAAGGCTTTGCCCAGTCAGGCTTCATACCATTATCTTCTGCCCTCTGCTGAGAACTCTCAGCAACTTTATACAATACAGCCTCTGGCTTTTGTTTGATGTCTAGTGTTGACAAAAAAAAGTTGTTAGCATAGTAGCAAGCCTTAGCTCATAGGCTAACTTGACTTTTTCACAACATCACAATGTTGCTGTCACACCGAACGTCCCACAGAACCCTATTCAAACTCTGAAACCTTATAGAAACAAAGAGGAACAAACTGCCGAATATTAACCAGCCAAATCTGATTCTACTTTCATAACTCTGAGTCAGGTACACCCGTAGTGCACCACCCAAACATTAACTGCTACTTCAGTTACTGCTTTCCTACATGTCCCACAATGCCCTTCAACAACCTCCAGAGGAAATGCCTCAGCTTTTTTAAAATCAGTAACAGCAACAACAATGTTCCTCCCCAACAAAAAGTGAGAGTCACACTATTTTGCTCAGCTCACAACTTATCATACATTATGAATGAGTTATGAACTACTGAGTGAGACTTCTATCAGCAGAGGTATTACGGATACAAGGGCCCTAGGGAAAGAAGATCAAGCAGATTCTGAGACTCTCTTCTCCCAAAACTTTTGTCAGGATCTTTGATTACACAGAACTTGGGTGCACCGATTTCACAGTTGCTGTTGAAGCAATTAAACGTGTTTATAGTTATATTTTAAACTGATTTAGCTGAGTTTGACTCTTTGTAAGGCAATGCCAGTTGGTCTGTCCACCACTTTGATCCAAACTGAAATATCTCAACAGCTATTGGATGGATTTCCATTCAATTTTGTACAGACATTTGTGGTTCTCAGAGGATGAATAACAATGGCTTTGCTCATCCCCTGGCTTTTCCTAAAAACCCACCATGAGGTTCACAGGTTTGAGTGAAATATCTCAACATATATTAGATAGACTGCTATGAAATCTGGTTTGGGCGATCCTGTTCCCTTTTGGATGGATTTGAACTTTTTCCTCCAGTGCCATCATCAGGTTGGAATGTTATTTTGTCCCATACTCATGACAAAGCAAATGTTAAGCCCAGTTCAGACCAATGATTTGCAACAAGACAAAATAATTTTAGAACGTTGCAGAGAAAAGCTGCAGCGGAACTGGCCGGTCTGATCTTGACTCAAGCTGGCTGATGGAGTCACCTGCAACTCAGCTGGTCAAATCACCGGCGGATGATTTCAGGACATAAAGCACATCACCTGTTTCTACTGCCAATCGTCCCCGCCGAGCCCTCTGTTTCTATCCTTACAGTGTGCCAGTGTCAAACGGTGGGTCACTGCTGCTGATCGCTGTATGTGTGGTTATGCCTCCCCTACACACACATTATATCATTGTGGCGTATTTATCATGAATACAGTCCATCTGATGCTCGTTTTGTTTATGTTTTTCACCGTTTAATCACTACTACAAATGCAGCTGTAGCCAGTATCTCACTATCACTATCTTCATTCATATATATATATATATATATATATATATATATATTTTATTTTTCAGGGCTTTTTGCCTTTAATGGACAGAGACAGGGTGAAATCGGGAGAGAGAGAGAGAGTGGGGGGATAACATGCAGAAAGGGTCGCAAGCCGGAGTCGAGCCTGCGACTGCTGCAGCGGCAATGAATCGCCTTTGTATATGGGGCGCCGGCACTATCCACTACGCTACCGACGCCCCATTCATTCATATTTTAAGAAGCTGAAAATTATATTCAGCCACAAAATTAGACTGAAAAGATGGAAAACAGAACAGAGGCACAGAGAGTTGTTGCATAGCGATGATACAGTGTCTCATATAGTTGCATTGGTGTGAACTGGCAGGTTTTTAGAACTTTGCAGAGCGGCGCATTGCAAGTAGTCGCCTGTTTCAACTCATCTCGTCGCAAATCTTTGGTCTCAACTGGGCTTTAGTGTGTTCACATGTTAAATTGAGACAGTGAACATGGTAACCACTAAACCAGTTCAACATCAGCATGTCATCAGTGTCACTGTGAGCATGTTAGCATGCTGATGTTTGCATCTATCTCACAGCACTGCTGTGCCTAAGTACAGCCTCACAGAGCCGCTAGTATCGCCATGAGTGTGAATGGGATCCTGCTAAAAGATAAATTAATAGATACTGAAGAGAGACAGTCCAAACTTGTGAAAATTTGTCACAGGACAGATAACAACTGACCTACCCTGCCACTCCCTCCACCTTAGTTTTAAAATGTACACAGAAAAATCTTAATTCCTTTTCTTATCAGCATTTACAAAAAACAAAAATGACACCGCGCTTTCAATACAACTGAATCGACTGACAGCTTACACAGATTTCACCAGACAACAGAAATTATGTCTGTCCCTCCATTAAAAACACAATACACAAAGCCACCAGAACAGCAGCCGTCAATATTTGTCATCTGTTGAGGGAGAGGGGTCAATATTTGCTGAGCATTGATATATTTTAAATTAAAAATGAATTAGCATGAGTGCAAACACAGGTATGTTTACACTGAAGTGGCCTGTGTATGCACAAAATGAATGTTGAAAAGGCCTCACCAGTACATGCAGTTGGAGCGATGTGTACAGGTAAGAACAGTGTGTGTGTGTTTGTGTTTTAACATGGGCTGAATGTCTGAATGAATGAGAAAAAAAACATCATCAGAGTCAGTACTGTAGGTATCAACTGTGTGATCTCACTGTAGTCTTCCCGGGTATACTTGGCAAAGTACAAAGACAGAGGGAGACAGACTCTCACACACACACACACACACACACACACACACACACACACACACACACCATCTGGAGATATGCCTACAAGCATCCATCAATGCAGCATCAGTATCATGCATGGAATATCTCCCAAAGATCATTTTGAGCTACTGTAATATAGTTAGATGTTATTGTGTTTTCTTCTTTTGAGCTTTAACTGCCTCGCTGTACTGAAATCTTCACATCTATAACCATTTGTAAGAGTCGAATGCTCTCTCTCAGTGTCTCTTTTGTTCAACGAAATACCTCACTTGGTTTTCACAGACATGTTACTACTTGGAAAGATGGACAAATCCAAAATCCTGCTTTCATTACATCTTGTCTTTGGCACTTCACCACATTCACTTAGTGAGATACCTACCCCCTACCCACTTCTTCCCACTCTCTCCTCTTTTGCTTCGCCCCAACTCTCATTGCACCAGCAATGCATGAAAAAAAGATGTGAAAGCATATAAGATTTGATGTAATGCCCTTCTGCTTTTATCATTGCTGAGTAAAAAAAAAGGTGCAGTGAAAGATGAAGAGAATAAAGAAAGGGGAAAAAAGGCAAGATGTAATGTCAGGTTGGAGAAAAAAGTAGAATGGTGACAACAGTGGGGAGAGAGTGGAGCAGAGAAGAGTTGAGAGACAGGGCTAACCACAGCAGCAGTGGTGGCAGCAGCAGCTCCTTGGCATTTCTCTAGTGTCCTCTCTGCCGCCTTGGGGCCTTAAAAGCAAGGAGAGATATGTCTCTTGCACTCAACTAGAGGAAGCAGTTTCCCACTTTCCCTTCAATAATAGGTCAGCTCAATTACCTTCGTCAAAAGCCATCCATCTTGCACAAAATTGTGGGCCATAATTAACTGTAAGAATATTGAAATTGCAATTCAGACAAGTGGGAATTTCAAAAAGCCGTTGGGGCCAGAGCACACCTCTGTATAATGCATCAGAATGTGTTGCAGATTACACTGTCAGTGGGCATTTTCTAAGACTATTGGTGAAAGAAAATAATATGGGAAAATGCATTAAAATTCACTCTGACATTATGATACTTGGCTCTAAACCACATAATATAAATTCTTGGCAATATCATAGACCTGTGCTTCAAAGACAAAAAACAGTGCTTATCCCTTGTTACAGACATCTACTTCTCCAATGAGAGGCATCATTAGACAGTCCCTGTATCATTATATCCAGCAAGAGACAGCATGGCATGGTCTTGAATGTCACTTAACCATCCAGCACGTAAAGGCCACCAATCAGCTTTTCAAGAGGTTTAGAGAGGATTCACACACTGCTCAAAATAAGCTGCTCAAGACAGACTGACATGTGTTGTGTGCTTGACACATCAGCCCCTTTCCTACAGCCTGTTCAAGCCTGTTGCGCCATTATTCTGCCTCACTGTTCTGTATAAAACGTGCCAATGCTGAAGAGGGGAGGGGCATTGTTTTCCTGCCTGCCTGCAGCAAAGGTTGTAAAAGAGTCAACGAATCGACGTCTGTGTAAAATCACAGTTATCTACAATCACACACTGGGGCAGCACTATGCTGGCGTTGTTTGGTTCAGTGTAAAAAAAAAAAAAGCAAAGCCAGCGTTATGGTGGATCCTCTTCACAGCAGTATCGCAGAATCTCTGTTTGAATAGGGCCATTCATCCAAGGGAACAAGGGCTCTCATCACACCTTCCCTGATGCAAGATGAGCGGTATGATGATAACTTTCCTCCTGTTTTATATACATGTGAATGGACACTTGTGCAATACCTGACCAGATGTTCTTTTTTTTCTAATTTGAAAGACAAAACACAGTAATTCTACACGAGATTCACAAAAGAAATTTCAGCACCTTGGTGAGGGGCAGCCATGAACAAAGATTATTTTAACGACAGCAGAGCATTAGCAACAGTGCTCAAATCTCTGCAGGTGTTATTGCTGAAATGAGCGCTAAGGTGTAATCCAGATCAGTGGGGACAATCTGAGCTTTCCCTTTATACCAGGAGCCTCATTTCAAACATATCTGCCTTGTGGTAGATGCAACTAATGATTGCTCTTAAGTGCACCGTAACAGAGACATATAATCACTCATAACTATTTATGTGTAGCCATAGATATTTATGTATAAAGATAAACTCTTATCCAAGGCATGTTCTTTATTTCTCGCACTTGTTTCCTGTACACCATGCAATACATAAACGTAATGGTTAAGCACTTTTGCAGGATAGTAACAGTAATTACCTAACCATGCCATTTTATAGGGCTACAACTTTTTGCTTCAAACGCATACACTTCCCAAAATGCCAACAGCAACTGTTACTGCTGGGAAAAATCCCCATTAGCGAACATTATCACGCAAGCAGTTCTGTTTTTCAGGTCTAACCAAGACCCTGAAATTTGTGCTGATACAAACATGCATGAAGCCTCGGATAGTCTGAGAACAGCAGACAACATTCAACATGCTCATATGAGATGACACTCCAAAGTCTTCTCTTTGAAAAACTTTGGTATATTTATCCAATCTCAGAGAGTAGGAGTGTGGGAGAGATGCGTTTTCTCATGCTGACCTCTGAGAGTTTGCTGACACAACCCTCGGAGGGTGAATACCAAATGCTCTTGCTGCAGGCAAGGCTCTATAGGTCCATGTCCTCCAAAGCCCATTTCCAGCCTCCTCTACCCCCTGCTTCCTTCTCCTGCCACTCCTGTTCACTGTAACACAAAGACAGCAGGGTTTTAGCCCCCAAGACACCACCTGGTTGTCAAACAACAGCCTACTGACCACTGTGCTGCTTTTCTTATTGCCTGCTTTCCCATTTTAAGTGGCTCAGTCAATGTGTCTGGCTGTGCTCCAGAACCCTAACGTGAAGCCTAGGCATGGCACAACCTCTTAATGCTGATCCCTGTCCTGTGTTGTGTCTCTGCGCAGGGTGGGGATGTGACAGTGGCTGAGAGTTGATGAGGGGGGACATCCACAGCATCCCCCCAGGGCTCAGGCTGCAGCTTTATCTTTGCCTAAGGCAGAGCGGTTCAGCCGAGAGGATGTACTCGAGCAGCCAAATGAAATAAATCACTGGGTATTGGCTTTGGCTTTACAGACGTGGCTGGGGCCGAGCACAAGCGTGCCTGTCTGAAAAGGTCAGTGGTGCAAATGCTGTGGCCGTGGGTGGGTGGGTGGGTTGGTGGGTGGATGCTAACACGTTTCAGAGGTCTGCACAACTTGTCCTCCTACAGCTCTGAGGACCAAGGTATCAAAAGGCCATGGTTGCAACACTAGCTCTGCCTGATGTGAGTATCTGTTTGAATGTGTGTGTGAAAAGATAAATGGGCATGTGTGTGAGATGTATTCCCAGCAGCGTGGGTGTAAACTAACAGTTGGAGACAAGATTTACAGCATATTTTTCAGAAACATGAGCCAAGCCACATCACCATTTTCTTGCTGTCACAATAATGAAGAGGTGCACAAAGATATGTGACAAACTGAACAAAAGGTGTATTACGGCAACCCCTCAGAGACACTACGAGGCAAAAAAAGGGTAAAGGTTCTGTTTAGTTCACTCTGCAGGAAGAAATCGCAAATCCACAGCAAAGCCGGATCAAGTGGCTTCGCCCGAATTCTTTCTCAAATGTGTTCTTTTCTCAGAGGGTCAAAACTTTCTTCCAGTCTCACACAAGTTCAAGAATTAGAAGTAGGTTTAACTCGTCCTGAAGGGCAAATTACCAACTCTTTACACCAGACCAGTTGTGGCTGCAGGCTAACACCCAGAACATTTTTTTGTAGCCTGACGAGTGGTGGGGCTTTGATATGCTTCGACAGAAACTGACCAAAAAGCAAGGATGTGTCTGGATGGGACGTAACATGCAGAAGAAGGTAATAATTTAGAGAGTGTGTAAGAGGAAAAGAAAAAGGTGGTCTTACTATCCTCCCTTCTTTCCTTCGTTTACAAAGCTCACGCTGACCTGAGAGCATGTCATGATGTGTTCTGTGGTTAAAACTAAAGATTAATATGTGAATCACATAAAACGGTTTTTGCAATGCAGGCACAAACTCAGTTTGACAACCTCAAAGAAGTAGCAGAGAGGATGAACCAAGGCCTGAGAGGAGAGGAGAATGAGGAGGTGCAAGAGGTGAAAAGGAAACAGTGAAGGAGAAGAAGACGACCTAGGACCTAGCAACTATCTCTTTTGCATCTCAATCACGCGGCTACATGAATATCAAAGCAGAGCTCTTGATAGACAACCAAGACGAAACCAGAGGGAGATGGAGGGAGGTCTCTGAGGTAATGATGAGGCAGAAGAGAAGGAAAATAATTGCAGATGCATCTTTTTTCAAAGCTCAAAGGAGAGGGAGATGAGCTATGTTCTGACTGCTTCACCAGATTCATGTAAATGGGAGTGATGATGCTGCTGAGCAGTCTTTTGAGCTGCCTGGGAACAGGCACATGCAAATAAACGTTTGATCTGCTGCATGCTCAGTTTATGATGTCTCTTTAGCAGTAAATGATTAAATGGGATGCATCTTGCACTGATTAACATGATCCAAAGACGATGGATCCAAATAGGCTCTGACTGCGCCGTGTTTCAATTGCTTTTTTGTTGTTATTATCGTTTTTTTCCAGGAAAAGCTCTGACTGAGGAAGCTTCCATGGGAATTTTATGCAATAACACGCAGGCACACCTAGGAGCTTCCTAATACAAAAACAGCTTTGTGGTGGTGGGAAGCTCTGCTGGATTAATTAAGTTTAGTGCCTTGCTCTAAGGCATCTCAGTGGTAGTTGATCAGTTAATGGAGTGTGTTGTCTTGCCTCTCCAACCACGAGTTTATCAGCCAGACTAAAGATCTCACCAGTGACCACAAGCTTATTATCCTCACCTCTTGGCTACAGCTGCCTCATTATTTTTGTTAGAGAATGAAAATCCCCACTGAAACCAACATACTTTTCCTGGGGGAGTCTTTTTAGCCGAGCTCATCTAAAGTTAAATATCAATGACTGGATGTTGGAATGCAAATAGAGAGATGAAAATCCACTTACACTGGTAATAACAGCATTAAATTAGTGATGTTATAGGAGAGATGTCATTTCGGTTCACCTTTCTCCACTCGTCCTTGCATGACCCATCATCCCTTTAATAGTAAAACCAGCTTCATTATTCTCTTCTTTGAAAGAAAAGGATGAATAAAAACGAGAGCAGAGGACCAGTAAATATTCTCATAAATGAGATTTGATTTTGCTCTCCCCTCCTTCATTCTTCTCTGTTAATTAACATTAACTTCTTCTCCCTTTTCTTCCAACTGCTATCTCTCAGTCTCAGCTCCGTCTGGCCCGAGTGACACAAAAGGACACCATAAAAAGTCCAGAGTGTTCGCACCAGTGCGCCTGAAGATCATATCGGGGCCGCACCATAAAGAAAAGCACCAGCACCAGGCTGTCGCCCTCGTAGCACCACAGCCCAATGCAATTATCAGTCAGCGGTGATAATAGAACTCATAGGGAGGTGTAATGGCTTTTAGATTTGCACCTCATCATCATCATCCCAGCCAGGGCTACAGGCAAGCCAACTGCATTACCATAAACCACTGCATGTATATACAGTATATGTCCCACTGTGAGAATATTGTTTTTTCTTTTCTTGGGCTTTTTCGATTTAATCTTAGATTGCTTTTTTGACACAGTTACATTGCCATACATGTAGTATAGTTGCAGCTTTCTGGGTCACACAAACACACACAACGGGCAAACTATCTGTCTCCCTCTCTCTGATCCATACACAGAGAATACACTGATATAATCATCCAGTTTGAATGCATAGGCTTCAGTGCAGTTGCTTGATAAATGCTGAAAACATGGAAAATAAATTGTACTGTACGAGAGATGCTGTGGCATACAAATCTGACCTTGGAGCAGAGTACAGAATTAACACGTTCTCACAATGGGCTTATTGTTTGGCCTCTGTTCATTATTTGTTCATTTGCAACACTGTGTATTAACTGTAATGTGGAAAACAGAAGAAAAGCTATTTGTCCGAATGAAAATCATAATCCCTTCTTTCTTTCGAGGGATTATGATTTATGTTCGTCCTGTCTTTCCTTTCAGTTGCGCGATGCGATGGAAATTATGCAGACAAATTGCATGTATACAACAACCAAAATGGTGTTTTCATACTCATTCATAATCTGTTCAAATATAAAATAGGTTGGTCACATATCTGATGTGTCGTAAAGCTAAGAAAACATGATTACTGGTGTGACTGTTCTACTAGCAAAGCACAACATAATGCAATTGCACAACTGAGAAGTCCCCTTCTTCCATGTCTACAAAGAAGACAAGGTAATATCACCGTCAAGTAATGATCATTCAGTATTTCTTCTCCTTTTGTTTAGGTGCACTAATGGTGCTAAAATGTATGGGATAGCCATGAAAAACACTGTAAATGTATCATCAGCATGACACAATTCACTATAATGATCTACTGTGTGTGAGCCGCTGTACGTCTGCAACAAGAGCGAAGAAGAAAGAGAAGAAAGGGACAGATAAAATTATGGGGGGGAGGGGGGGGGGACATCAAAAAGAATGTGACAATAAACTAGAAAGTGCATTTTCGGGAGAAATGCAACATGATTGCTGAGTGCTGAGAGTTACTGCTTGAGACGCAGATGAACTATAGGAAGAGCAGGATTGTTGCAAGTATGAGAGGAGAGACAGGAACAGTGAAAGAACTGGAGAAGGGAGGTGGGAATGAGAAAGAAAGGAAGACAGAAAAGAGAGATAAAGAATAGTGGTAATGGCGAAGGGAATAAGGAAAGGAGGAATGGAAGTAAGAAAGGAAATCAGAAGGGGGAAATAAGGAAAGAACAGATTGGAGAAGTGATGCTTCATCCCTCGTAATGCGGGGTAAAGAATGCAAGATAAGAAAGAACTCAGGAAGGGAAGAAAGTAGGTAAAAAAGGAATGAATAAGGACAGGAAGAGATGAAGAGGAGTTGTAAAGAGGAGATATAGAGGAGTTGAGATACTTAATTAACAGTACAAGTATGCACAATTTTAAAAATCGCTAGCTAGCTAGGAACTGTAAGTAGCTAAAGACATTTTCATGGTCGATTTGATCTGAGAGTTGTTGCTGCAAAAATGCAGTGTTATGTTCAGGGTGTCTACAGATATCACAGTTAAATTCAATGCTTTTTAAGACCTGTTTAAGACACCTTTAAACCATATTTAGGACAGATTTTTGGACAAATCACATTTTACTTGTTTAAGCATTGCAGGTAAGTAGTATGGGGTCTTGTGCAGAGTTAAGGGTTATGTAGGAATATGGTTATTAGAGTGAGTTAAGTCAAACTACATTTTGCCAACAGATAAGTGAATGTATGAAGTAAAATGACAGTATTTTAAAGATTTCTAACATTAGAAATGTGGAATTTTACACAGAAAGGTTTCACTCATTTTCACAAAAAGAAATTTAAAAATGGATAAACGAAATTAGATAAAGTGTTTGTAGTAGTTAAGACTTCAAAGAATTCAAATTTAAGACTATTTGACTTTGAAGGCCTTATTGTTAACATTCAGACACTGCACGTCTGGAAAAGACTTAAGTGATTTCTCAAACATTTAAAGTATTCAAAATGCTAAAACAAAACGAGAAGGCATGTTTAAAGACGGAATATGAATACTGTATGTGAGAAAGCAAGAAAAAGTTTAAAACCTGATGGGTTTTAACACTCCTATTGTGGTCTTCCATTAAAACAAAGGATCAAGGTTAAAGAGATGGTTCACCCCAAAATCAAAAGTAATTTTTTTCCATATTTTGTGTGTTGCCAAGTGTTGAAGATATTGGCCGTAGAGATGTCTGCGTTCTCCCAAAAATAATGGAACTCGATGCCACTCAGTTTGTGTCGATAAAGTGTCAAAAATATGAATTTGAGAAATTCAACAGCAGTGTCTCTGTTCAATCCACAGACCTTGTTTCGAGCAGTTTCATGTTGGAACTATTTTCTTTCTATCAAACTACACCCGCCAACCGTATCACTGCGCAGAAGGAAGCATACATCTGCTCATGGACGAGAGGCTCATGCTCATGCTCATGTCAGCGCGGGATGTAAACATTATTTTGCAACTTTTTCGGCTGAGCTCAGTGGTGCTAGGTGAGCTAGCAGTAGATTCACACTTCCTCCTGTGTGTTGGTACAACTGGCGTGTGTAGTTCGGCAGACAGCAAATAGTTCCTACATAAAACTGCTCACAACAAGGTTTGTATTACCCAGAGTAACCAGGTCATGGTTTCTGGAAAGAGTCATTGCTGTTAAGTTTTTAAAATTAATTTTTTATTCATTTATCTATTTTCTTGGCATTTTGATCACCATCAGCCGAGTGCCATTTAGTTCCATTACACTGGAGAGAGGTCAGACATATCTACGGCCAATATTACCAAAAAACATCCAGACTGATAAAGAACACTACAGGTAGAAAGGAAAAATATCTATTTTGATTATGTGGTGAACTGCCCCTTTAAATAGTGAAGTCTGATTTCCCAGCCAACTCAAACAGTTGAATTCCTTTCTTTAATACCTGGTTTAGGAACTGCAGTTTTGGCAGATACGTGCAGCCCAACCTGCATCACCTTTAAGACTGTGAGCATATCAGTGGTCCTGAGGGCCAAAACACACTGGCTTTGAGAAAGTAAGAGTCTTCATTTTTCTTTAAGTGTGACTGAATATTTTCATTACGCTGCAAAACACTAAGAGCCCCTATGCCCAGAAGACAACCCACAACAAATTGGCTTTTTCCTATATAATTGATATGAACTGACCCTGAATTTGTCTGGGGTTACACACAGTCATAAGGAGGGGATCTTGCTTCTATAGAGGTTTCTGAAATTACGTGCTCTTTGTCCTCTCATCTGGGAAATTAAAAAAAATGTTCAACATATTGCAGGCTTATGTTAAAGCTTGTTGAATCACGTCACAGAGTCTGTCCCTAAGTCTGAGAGCGCGTACAGTAGGAGCTGCAGCTGCATGGTTTGTAAATATCCAAATAGAGTGAGCTCCTGGTCGTATCTCAGCTGGAGAGGTTGGATTCTAATTACAGGGACGTGGTGTAAATCTGGTCCCAGGTGGCTAGTGATGCATGCCTTGAGGACCAGCTAAAGAGCTGGCAACCCTGGAGGGAAGTTGGATGTCTGAGCTATGGTTTTCTGCAATAGTCTGTAGGTATAAATACTTTGGTGTGAGATTCTGTACAAGCTTTACTGCCTTGCTCATGCAGTAAATAATAAATACTTATTAAGCTGTGGTTAAAACAAGTTTATAGCCATATTTTTAAAGACATGCAGTGCAACTTATTTCAGGAGCTCAGTTCAAACATTAAGTATTTGTTCTGTAAATGCACGAGTTAGGTTTTTACAAGTGTTATTATTATGAAACAGACCAATTGATCATACTGTCACATCTTCACACCCTCCTCGGATACAGACACACTCAAACACACTCTAATGTGTTTGGCCGTCAGCTTGTTTGCACTGACCTATTGGGAAACCTATTTCCCTGAGCTAAGTGAGAGACAATAACATGTAAAGCACACCAAGAGCACTATTATTAGGATGGATGACTACACTCTTCAGCCCCAGAAACTACATTACCTGCTCAAACACAACACGATTAACAACAATAGTGGAAGAGGCTCCAATGAAATGTAATACAAGCCACTTTTTCAAAGCTGCAATTTCCCATCCATATACCCACTCATCAGCTCCTAGAGTTCGATACACAGGAAACAGAAACATGTCATTGGCTCCATTCCAGATCTAGTGTTAATTAGTCACCCTCTAAATGCTCCATTCCTTTTCATCAACCTTGTTTTGCTTCTGCCAGATGAGCTGTTTAATTGCCTATTATGGTGTCTTTGCAAAGAAGGGGGGACTCATATTTCCCCCAAGTGTATTGGGTGAAGTGCTATCGACGTGCGTGCTGGGTGTGAGAGTGCTGGATCACTTTTTCACTACCTGACGCTCAATAGTTCCAGCAGACGCTGAGATATTAATGACACCCATGTGTGCCATGCTGTCTTAACACATGCCTTCCTTGGTCAGGACACACGGCCTGTGGTCTCTGCTGTCCCAGTGCAGCAGAAATGCAGGGAGGACTCCTACAGTCTGTGTTAGAATATTGTAGTTTTTCTTGTTTATCAGTTTCAGACTAACATGACTAAGTGTGGGAAGAAGGTTTCAATTAAACCAGATAGTTTTAGAGACAACTCAGTGCTGGTGTTTTTAAGGTTCATCTGGTGGACAGCCAAAATACTGAGGCGGAAAACTACTGTATCTTACTTCTCGTAATTAAGTGTTGGAGCACAAATAAGGGAACACAATTCAATAGAGTCCATATATCAGCGGCAGCCAAAGAGGGAAATTCAATCACTTTTCCCCTTGCTGTCTGACAGATCCATTCATTTTACCCACTTAGTTTTCAGTGTCCCACCAACACTGCTTATTGCTCACAAAGCATTACTAAGTTTTATAAAACTGTGCACTCAGGAATGTCTGTCATACCCCGTAGCTTTCTTAAAAGCACAAACAATGATAAGAGCAATATGCCAAAAAATGTTCTGCCCTTCTGAACAATAAAGCTATTTGCATAATCTAATGCCTGCATTATGTTTTTATATCTACAAATATGGAATGTTTATTACAAGCCGCGACAGCGTTGCGACGGCCGGTGCTGTTTTAATCTTCTGAGTGTGTCATCGTGTCAAAATGTGGTCCTGGAGACACCAATTGCAGCGGGAACTACCACAGAAGCTGTTTACAATATTTTGCCACGTGTTTACGTGTCTGTCTGTGGATTGATTTTGTCGATGCGACGGCGTCACAACCGTGCAAGATGCAGTCATTAAACTTTACAGGTATGTAATTGAGATCACAATGAAAGACTGGGGTTGAAGATGAAATTGGCCCAAGCAAGAGGGCCAGGAGTAGAGAAGAGGTCATTCCCACTTTATATCCCTGGTCCACATTGCAGATTGCTGTATCACAGCTGATCCCATCGCAAGATTGTCTCCAATACTGAACTTCTCTGCAAAAACATTTAGCATTTGTCTTTTCCTACAATATCTGCTCCTTATGGTAACGATTAGGCAACTAAACATCAATCATATGGAAGTTATTTTGATATCTCAAAAGCAAAGAAGCGCAGATAAAGATGGCCTGCAAAATATTCCATTGGTTTGTGCCAATAAACAAGGGAAATGCAACAAATCTTTTTCATCATGTGAAAAGGTACCATCTCAGCAACCATAACATTATTTTAACAAGTAAAAAGGCAGACTAACTGGTTAGGATTGGTTCAGGCAGATAGAGCATGTTTGCAAAGTTAAATATTCACATTTAGATGTTATTTAATACTATAAAATATACTCTAAACCTGGGGCAACCTCTAGGTCACCTGGTGGAGTGTGTGCCCCATATAGGCTGAGTACTTTGCAGTGGTCAGGGTTCATTTCCAACTTGCAGCCCTTTGCTGCATCCCCACTTTCCTGTCAATCTTCAGCTTAACTGTACCAAAAGTGGAAAGCCTATATATATATATTCATATTTATATACTCTAAAACCAGGCCATGTTTGCATAGCTAAATGTTAATGTTATTCTATTTTATATGCTAAATAAACTGTAACCAGTGAACCCTGTGGTTTCTTCAGGCTTTAGTGATTACCAGGATATTCCTCTTACCGGCAGCATTATCAAATTATATATTGTGATAAATATCAATAATTATCAATATGTTAGCCATATTGTGCAGCCCTACCTACCTTTTCACCTTATGTAGTATTCACAGCACAAAATTTGAATATCGCTCTGGTCTAATCTGATACACATCTCAAAAGACAAAAATATTCTAATGGTCTTTGGCGGTATGGTGATGCAGTGGTTAGCATTGTCCCCTCGCAGCAAGAGGGTTCCTGGTTTGGACCCAGGGTGGGGGAGCCCTTCTGTGTGGAGTTTACGTGTTCTCCCTGTGTCAGCGTGGGTTTTCTGCAGGTACTCCAGCCTCCTCCCACAGACTGCGATAGTCTGGTGACCTGTCTAGGGTGTACCACGCCTCTCACCTCCCAATGTTAGCTGGGATAGGCTCCAGCCCCCCCCCCCGCAACCCCCAGCAGGGTAAGCAGTTGCGGAAAATGAATGAGGATTATTCTGGTATATTTGTTTTTTCAATATCTTTCCCTTATCACGTAACCCTAACCTCCACTGCAACATGAGGTGCAAACCCCAGTTTTCGGATGTCAACATCAACCCCAACCTTCCTTGTGCAATGTTTCAGTGGGTGAAACATTTCCTGCAGTGAAACAAAACCACATCAGTGAACATTATCCAGACTGCAACAACATCTTCTCCAAAACATACAGTATATTGCCAGCACAACTTCATACAAAGGAAGGTTACTCACAATATTATTTGGTATAGTGAATGAAAAACACCAATAAATGCATCTGGCTCTGGACTTCTGGCCCCTATTGAGAGCAAAACCACATCTCCTTTCAAACATCTTCTCCCATCCTCCTCTCTTTCATTTCACCAGAGCTTCTCAGCCGCTCCCCACTGAACTTCTGCTTATGCTTTGTTTTCCTCCCCTGTGTCCTGTCAGATTGGTGTCATCTCCTCAGAAGAGAAGTATCGTGCCTTTCTGCCATTGTTTATCACTTTTCATTAGACTCTCTTCAAAGTCAGATCAAAGATGACCCGAAGTACACAGATGTTATTTATCAAATAAAGTGGGAATGGCTGCATTGTTTTTATGGGCGTGCGACAGCTGAGGTTCTAGTAGTAGCCAACTTGTAAAATCATCCATCACACAGTATGTGACCACAGGGCAGAATAATACTGTGTTGCCTTGTGTTTCTTTATGTCTTTTCTTAATGCCTTTCTGTCTCATGTAAAGCACTTTGAATTGTATTGCTGTTGAAAGGTGATATAGAAGTGAACCCGCCTTGCCATGTGTAAAGTCTTCCTCAAGACTTTAGAGAGACTTTTTTGGCAGATGCAAAGACAAGGGAATTCATTTATGAGACAAATCTTTCACGAACACAGAAGCTCAAGGGAGGCAAATTAGGATTTGACTCCGGTGCATGTCTTCAGCCTTACTATTCCACAGAGCATTGTGTGTGAATTGCTCTCTCATAGTTAATGCTTGTCAGGTATTACAAATTCATAATTAAGATTTGATTGCTAATGCTGTGCAAGATAATAGCTAGATTGAGTCTGGAGATGTCGAGTGTACTGAATGTTGAATACGATGCTCAGAGTTTTTGGAAACACTGAGCACCAAGGAGAAGACATTGATTTAAGTAACATCTGAATTTTCCTCACTACACTGCTCAGAGCCACAGAGGTGATTATATACTGACAAAATCATCCTGGTGTGAAGCGCCACTAGTGTATTTATTTTACAAATGCATTACCGCAAGCCTCTCAGCAAATATTGATAATATTTTTGGTTTGAGAATCTGTCTATTCTCACATTACTATATTTATCTAGCCCTATAGGATCCTGGTAGCACTGTGAAAATGGGCTTTATAATTCAAAGAAAAACAAGCACATAATTTGAGATCAGCTGAGAGCTGGTTGGCGTTAAATTGGCTCACTTGGGAGTCCGTCATGTGTTGAAGCTCTGCTATACCAACTGAGGAAAAACTTCTCAGGCCTGCAGAGTCTTTGTTACTGTGTCATGTGTGCCAGAAAACAATCCCGCCCTGAGCATCACAGTTTACTGCGTGCAGGTCATGTAGTTCTTCTAAACAAGGAATGATTTCAGCAGTGAGAAGGGAACAGACAGTGTGTTATTCAAATTCAAACATCCATTGCTGTCACAGAAAATTACATTTCCATTTGAACCCTTACTTGAGGCAAATATATTCATATCTTTAATATGGTCTGAGGGTGATGACATCCTGCCATCACTGATGACATTCTTAATACAAATGATAAAACCTTTTCGTCATCTTCTATCCATCCACTACCCTCTGCCTCTCATTTCCCGTCCTCCTCAGTACCCACATTCGCACCAGTGTTTTACTGTTGGCCACTGAGCATATTTTGGATTCACTGTCTCTGCTCAAGGGCACTTTAATGATAGATGTTAAGGAAGCAGTGCTTGTTTCACTTTTGTTTCCCCAACCCAAATTTTCCCAGCTGGTTGGTAGGCTAATCTTCCGCTCACTGGCCCACTTCTCTAACCTTCAATCCATCGCTCCCCTCGTTAATGCCTCACAAAAACAGAATAGCCAACAGGAAGAAAAGAGCATGGTTTACACAGCAGTGTGAGTGAGATGACAAACCTTCTGTTTCCCTCAGCTAATGACTGCCAGTGACACACTGACTAATACAGTCTGGTAAACTAATGGGTGTCCATGAATGATACATGTATCGTACACATGTCACTATATTATGGTTGATGATTAATTAAATGAGTTCCACTAGTGTTTCCTAATGGCTTAAACCAATGCAGCCACAAGCATGCAAAGAGCTCCTGTGCAGGTTTAGACATGAAAGTATTTGCACACTCAGATGCACATAGAGAATAGCAGATAATGTACTGGAAGCTCCTTCATACTGGATAATGTCTTTACTTTTAGCAAGAGAAACATAATACGCACATATCATGGTCACCCTATGCAATATTGATGTGAGTGAACAGAGGGAGGGAATAACATCACGGATAATACCAGGAAATGGAGCCTATTCCTAGTGACAGGCAAGGGCAGGTTGATGACAAAGTGGACTCACCAGGCGCTGCCAGTTGCCATGTTTGCCATTGTTCCTCTCTGCCTCATGGCTGGCCGCCTCATTACCCAAACGGTTCATTAAGACCTGTTTAACTGCAAAAAAATGATGCCTTTTTGGTATCCCACATTTTAATATATGACACTAATGGGCAAGCAGATCCACTTGGACCAAAAGACAGGCAGTAATTGTAATGCTGGTCCAGACTGTGACAGTGCATAGTAATAGCTGTTTACTGCTGCTCTCTTCGCTCCTGCTAAATGCGTGAGGTCTCGTCTGTGAGAGAAAATCTGAGGCGCACTCCAGGTTAGAGTGCGCTGGCCTGCAGCGCTTCTACTGAAAGCTTTTGGGATCCGCATACATGTAATCATGCATACCAGTGCACACATATTGTACGTTCACACTCACACTGGGATCAAGCATGCACCCTCAGGGTGGGCGGTAAAGCATAAATACCACATCAGTGTTTTCTAAACAGTATGACAGTTCTTGACATGGACCAAACCTTTTGTGTTTTTTAGATTTATTTGCATGCCATAAAACAGAACAACCAAAGTGGTATTTTTATGGCACACAGTTTGCACGATTTAAAACCAATCTAGCCCTGCAGTTCAAGATAAATAAACATAACACAATCAAGTTACAGAGACCAAAAAGGCCAAACTACTTTGTAAAACAGAATTTCATATAATAAACAACAGTGTCACATGGTTAAGACCTGAATGCAACTTCTCAACACAGACTATAACTTATTACTTAAAAATAGGGTAATGTTTGAATAGTTTTTATTGCCAGTGGCATTTTGATATTGTTTCAGTACCGATATACACTTGTTGATGCATTAATTAGCCAAATATAAACACTAGGGCTGTACGGAACAGTTTGAAGCTTCAAAACTTCTTTCACAATGTTGACATTCGAATTCTAAATCAGTTTTTTTTGCCAAATCTATTCATTCTGTTTAAACCAGTTATTTGTTGCAAATAAAGATTAGGCTAAACTAACACGATTACTATTAAGCTATCTGGAGAATTAGACTCCAGTGGTGGCTGCGTAGGATTGTTTCCAACTCGTGTGATCCAAATATTTCCAATAACTTTTAAAGATCGTTTTAAAGTCGAAATGTCAAAATTTATTGAAAAGACAGATATAATCATTTCCAAAATTTACAACATGTTTTTATCTAACTAAATATTCTAATTCGATCCAGCTTTGATGGTGTTTAGCCTTTTAAATACAACATTTTTACTACAGTAAAAAAACTGTTTTCTCTCCCGCTTGCCGCACACAAAGAGACCCACACACTTGTATCGACAGGGCAACATCATGAGCAAACTTCTGCCTTCTGACATGTTCAGACAACATTTAGTACAAACTAGTTCATTTTGAATATACACCCTCCACCCCTCTTTAGGTACAACAACTCGCTATAAAGGAAGATTTAAATTGTTCTTGCTTTCTTTCCATCACACACTTTTGATTATGCACATCTGCATCACACGAAGGCCTGTGTGCCAAAAAAGACACTCACACACGTTAACCAGACACACACACCCAACGCTCACATGCAGGTGGGCAGACCAGCATCCACCGTTCTCTTCGACACACGAACCCTTACAGTCGGTTGAGCATAATCTGCAGGATGAAGTCATGCACAACAGTGTTAAGTGGAAGCTTTTTATTTCTCTGACACATGAAGTGAAGCTCTGCTCCCCGACTAAACTAGGCTCTGAACCAGAAAACTAAGGCCGTCTACATTTTGTGTCTCAAGGAAAAGACATTGTGAGACCCAGACATGACAAGAGCGGGACTATCAAAGAAATAAATAAAAAGTGGGTCCTCGCTCTCAGCGCCAACAATCCACTTCTTATAGCCTGCTGGACAAAGTGATTATTCTAGCTGTGACTCTGCGCAGTGCCTTGAAGTAGAAAATGGAGGCTTTTGTGTCAGTGCAGTAAGAGCTAAGTGTTGAAGCTAACGTCAATAGACAGGCTGGTTTTGAGAACCTCAGGCTGATAACTATCTAAGAAATATTCACTCATTCATTCATTCATTTCATCAACAAAAGGAACAGTATTCAAATTGTTTTACCCCACTTGCGATGACCTGAAAAAAACCTGTCTTTTCTGCAATTAACCTAATATTAAAACCAAAACACTTATTTCTTTTTCAATTTAAAAAAAAAAAGCGTGTTTTTACCCAAAGGAGTTCTACTCTCGTTTCAGGCTGACAAACGCTGACAGGTTGAGTCATAATCATACACAACAGGCTGCTATTTATTTGTTTGTGCCTGTCCAAGGGTTACCATGCACTAGGGGGTGCGCAATGGCTCCCAATAAACACAGGATCAAACATGAATCAGGCTTTATGAAGCCAGTACCCATCAAGTACAAAAAAAAAGGAAAGAAAAAAAAAAAAGCATTGATCAGCCAACCCTCCCGATTTTCCCAGGAGACTCTCGCTTTTCATTGGCCTCTCCCAGTTTCCTCCCAGGGTCACTATTCTCCCATATTTCTCAAGTTTTATGACAGATTTTCACACCTTTTTTGTCTTTTCGTTATCACAAACTATTTCTGGCACTGTACAGCATGTGTAAGCCCTACGACTGTGAAGTCTACTGTTTTCACATGCACAACAACGCCTCGTCTTCCTCAATGAATGAGAGATGGAGGGGGAAATAGAAAGTACTAGGAGAAAGCATTACTTCAGAAAATTTCTGACATCCTGGAAGGAAGAACTTATGTTTCTTAGAGAAAGTTTTATATTTTTTAAGGCGGCACGGTGGTTAGCCTCACAGCAAGAGGGTTCCAAGTTCAAACCCACCGGCCAATGGGGGCCCTTTTGTGTGGAGTTTGCATGCTCTTCCCGCATCAGGTTTTCTCCAGGTTCTCCAGCTTCCTCCCACAGTCCCAAGACCAAACTGCAGGTTTAGGTTAATTGGTGACTCTAAAATTGCCCGTAGGTGTGAATGTGAGCTTGAATGTTTGTCTGTCTCTGTGTGTCAGCCCTGTGATTGTGTGGGTTTACATTGCCTCACACCCTATTTCAACTGGGGTAAGCTCCAGCGCCCTCGTGACCCTTAACAGGATAAGCAGTTACGGATACTGACAGAGAGTCTTAATGGGAAGGGGAATGCATTTTGCAAAATCTGACGCATCCTTTTTCCATTATGCACATGAGTCACACAATGCCATTAAATAAATGAATGAGTGACGGCAAACTGATGATTATTATTTAATGCCAGTGATTCATACTGTACAAGTTCATGCCAGAGGGATGAATTATTCTGTATTCTTTCCTGAGAATTAAAAATAAAATTTAAAGTATTTATAATAACAATGCCATTGCAATGTACTCATTATTTTCATTCAATAGAAGTCATTAGAATGGAGGAAACAAAGTCTGTGAAACTCAAATTTTCTTTTGAGATTTAAAGATTAACAACTATGGCCACAACACATATTGCAGAACTACTATTTTTGTGGATCAACTTGAGGCACAATTATTGATATTGTTAAACAGAATGCACACTGATTTTTTAAATACAATCAAACTCCATTCTACCACTACTGAAAGAAATGGTCTTTCACATTAAAGTCATTGTACTGTGAAACTTAAAGTGGAGCAATCAAGTCAATATTCTATGTTTGCAGCGTTGCTGAAATCAAACTGAGTTGTGTGCTAGGAGAATCATTATAATCATAAAATTGAAAACATTATTTGTATTGTCTAAGCAGCACTTCATAATATCTTATTTGTAACTGTTGATTTTAAATGTCAACAAAAATGCGGGGAAATTTATATGTTTATTAATAACATTGTATTTTTTGACAGCAAACACTGCTTGGGCAATCAACAGTAAGCCATCTAACAGATCAGTTTTATGTTAGGGGTTGTACACGTACACACTCTGCAACATCAAAACTGTTGAAAGTTCAGCTCTTGATGTCACTTGTCTGAGAGGCCTGAAAGCCTGCAGACATCACTGGCCGCATCTATAACAACATGCATCATTCGTCTTCGTCTTTGATCAACATCAAATGGCAGAGAAGTAATGTGGCCTTTCCAAATTGCAGGCTTTGACCTTTCATTACGGTGGCATTATCTGGCCAATCACTTAAATTTAAACCTAAATACCAAACATTGGATGAAAGCACTTTTTCAGGACACCATCAGTCAGTGGTAACCACTTGTTGGACATTTTTTGTTAAGGCAACAAATTAGTCTCCTTTAACCAATCACAGAGTTTAAATGAAATGTTAATAGGAAAACGCTAGAAATGCTAAAAAAAAAAAAGTAGGGATGCACCGATTTATTGGCTGAACATCGGTATCAATACAAAGAATCGGTCTAGAGTATATAGGCATCTGTAGTATTGGCTTTGTTAGCTGCCATCAGCCTATCAATATATCAGACGACATTCACCGATGGCAGTGGCCATAATTTGTGTCACATGAATTTTACGCAGGCAAAAAAGTAGGGCTCAAGACTAACGGTGTCCCATCATCCCCGGGACAATAGAAAACATGTCCAGGATGTAAAGCGATCTTCCCCTAGATGCCTTCAGGATGAAAGGATGTAATTAAACTCACTAACAAAGCATTAGGTGGGCACCTCCTATTGTTTCCCATCATAATGCTACAAATCCGTGTTGACATCAGCAGAAGGAGAGCAAGGTCACGCTAGCTATTAGCAGCTGGTGGCCGGAACCAACAGCTAACGTAGGCTGCAATGAGTTACGCTATGATGCGTTCAAGCTCTATTCAGTAAAAATGAGCATTGGGTGAGGGTAAATTTTAGGTTTTAGGCGCAAAACTTGTTTGATGGAGATATTTGTTGATGTTTTCACAGCAGTATAAAAGATATATTAGAGAGGGAATCATGATATATTACATATAGTAAAAAGGTAGTTCATTCATTCATTCATTATAACTGTTAAATCTTTTCAGGGTTGCAGTGGGGCCGGAGCCTATCCCAGCTGACATTGTTCAAGAGGTGGGGTACACCCTGGACAGGTTGCCAGACTATCACAGGGCAGTCACAAAGAGACAGACAACCATTCGCGCTTACTTATTAACCTAACCTACATGTCTATGGACTGTGGGAGGAAGTTGGAAAACCACGGGGTGAACATGCTCCATACGGACGGGCCCCAGCCATTCAGCGGGTTCAAACCCAGAACCATTTTGCTGTGAGGTGACAGTGCTGACTACTGCACTGCCACACCACCTCTTTCAAAGCACTTATGTATTTGAAAAGATGTTTTCATTGTGAAAGCAGGTTATGCTCAAGGTTGTTTCATAAATTCATATAATTGAATTTGTGCCAATTCAATGATAGTGTTATGAAGGGCTGAATGACTTCAAAACAATTACCTTTTTAATGAAGATTTCTTTGTTTCCTTGGCACAAAAGGGGAATAAAAAATAAAAATATCAGTATTGCTATCAGCCCAGAATTTCCCAATCTGTGTATCCCCATTACAAAGTCAGAGAAGTGTTACTATAGTTCATGTAATCCAGGAAACCAGAAATAAGCACAAGACCATAACAAATACCTATGAAGGTAAGATGAAAAGGAAGCGGGCACTCGAAAATGTGGCCACTAGAGTAGGTTATTTGGCTTTTTATGTTTACTAAGACACAGGGTCAGACAAACTAGCAATAGCCTGTCTGACTAAGCCAAGTATAAACAGACTCCCAAGGTTGCATGAGTGGAGTGAGGCACTTGTCGGATCCCGTCTCTGTTGTTTAGGTAATGATTCAGGTGATCGTAACTCTACTACAACCTTCCTTCCTTCCTCCTTTCATAAACAATAATCTCAGTACTTATCTGCCCAGCTGTTGGCTCCTCTGGTAAGCAGGAGCATAAACTCAGTGACAGGAGAAGGGTGCAGCGGCTGTATTTTAGCTGCTGCCACCTCCCATCTACTGATTTGTAACCTGGGCCTGGCACATCCATTGCAACTGTCAGTCTGGCATTAGGACAAAATTACTTTCCCATATTAAAAGAGAAATGCTGCAGTGGCCGAAGCTGCAGCATAACATTCCTTTGCCTATATGATAAATACAACCTCGAGGAAATTATTGCCAAGAGTTAAGGACAATGCATGTACAAATGTACATGTTAGACATCAAGCACAAAATCAAAAACACAGATGAATACACTACACACAAACACAATCAGTAGGGAAACAGCAGGAGAGGCAGACCTGCTCCATTTAGTAAATTACAACCTCAGAAATAGCCAACTTTTTTGATAACAGTTCGGACCTGAGAGATAAAAAGAACATGAACTCTGCTTTTGGGAGGTTTAACCAACAAAGTTGCAGGTCAGCATGTTGCTGTGTAGCAGAGGCTCTCGAATCTGTATATTTAATTTGGAGCTTTTACCGAGTGTGACCTGTTCACACACACACACACACACACACACACACACACACACACACACACACACACATTTAATACTGAATAGAGCCATAAATTAGATGGACTGCGTGAATATGCTGCTTGCACCTTTCTGAGGTCTGCACACAGTGAACTGGGCTGGTGTGAACTGTACACTCAGCAATCTGTAAATGATTTCTGATGCTTTTAAATTCCCTCACCAACCCCCACTGATGGGGGAGAAAAAAAAATCCATCGCAGGGGGATAGTGAGATAAAAAGACTGCGAGCTGAGGAAACATTAAAAGATAATGACTGACAGTTGTGTTCAGCAAAGAGGAAAAAGGTTAGGAACGAAAAATGTAGGATGCAGCGACAGGGTTACAGAGGTTAGATTTTATGTTTTTATATATATATATATATATTTCATTAATTACACTATATTGCTAATTAAACATTAAAAAGTGACATTCAGACGGCGCATAGATGAGGATGAGAAAAAGAGCACCGCTCGGGATCCTGCAGGCAAAGTCTGAATATTGAAACATTGCTGGAAGGCATGTGGGTTTAAACTGGTGGATCTCTGCACACCTCTATTGTTGCCGCTCACTGAAGCACTGAGCCAGTGTCTTTGCTCTGGACATCCCGGACTTGAAAGTTGCTCTAATTATGGTAGTCTTTCTTCTGTCTGTACACTGCGCCCTGCAGCCACCTTCTGGTCCTAAAGAGAGTGTTACTCTAGGAGGTCTGCTGTATCCAAAAAAATCCTTTTTAATGTAAAATGTAGCCTCATTTTCAATCAATGTAATTTTAAATTCATACCTAGTTATTTAAATTATACATACATGCCTCTGTGGGAGAGGATGCATCTCATTAATACACTTTCCAATAAAAAAGAAAAGTGTTGACAAAAACAGCCCAGCACTGAAATTTTTTATTTTAAGAAAATGCTTTAAAGTCGAGACGTTGCTCTGAAAAATAGTCTCAGAGAGTTTAATCTACAAATAAAAATCGTTCATGTCATTCAAACTGATCGCTTTGGAAATTTAAACCACTGTTGTCCTTTTGCTTGAGAATTTCTGAATCTTGTCTTTTCTTGCAGCTTCTCTTTGCCCTTAGTCAGAGGGAGATGAATGAGACCGCCAATATTCTCAATGCCCCATTTTCACAAGTTCACAACGTTGAAACTTTATATCAAAATACTGAAAACAGATGCAATAAACAATGTATGAGCTTCTGCCTTCGGGCCTTGGTGGGTGAGCAGATGATAACAAGGACACATGGAGGTTGTTTGAGCCTTGAGTGACAAGTTTTTATTTTCATCAGGAAGGAATCCAAAGCATCTTTTATTAATTTGACTGACTGATTGACTGAATAGGGTAGCTAAGACATGTGAGTGCAGGTACTGCAAACCAGATCATCAAATCACATCCGAGTGAGGAAATCACAGAAGTATTCGACAAAGAGTATAAAAACAATGCAAGGTAAGGACATTTCAGTATGTGGACCACTTGTTTTTAAGCCTTATCCATGGCTGCTCCATTCTTTCCTCCCACTTTTTCTCTTGTATACAGGTTTTTGCAATGAAATGCTTTGCTGCCATTTTAAAGGAGAACTATGCCCATTTTCAAAATTCATATATGTTATCCAAATACAAAAACTAGACTGCTAAAACTCAAATTTGTTTTGTCCTTAGGTAAAGCCTGGAGCTGCTCCATTGACAATGGAATGGGAAAGATGTTACGAATGACACTGAGAGCACCCAGGGGAATGTTTTGAGTATATGGGTACATTTTCTGTTTCAGAGCTGAGAACACTACAATAGCATGAAAAACTATATATTAAATTATGCTCAATTTAACTGATTTCTGAGTGTTATCTTACTTTAAGTCTGGCCGTCTAGTCTAAGTTCAAACATATGTATAAAAATCAGGGAAATTAGATGTTAGGAACCTCCCTAGACATCACGAGTGTGAGACTTCTCTGGTTTGAAAGAAAGTGGGCCATGTTCACAAATATTGATTGAACTTCCTGAGGCCATGGAAATAACATACTGAAATGCTTCATTTAGAGGGTGTTCCCACTTTAAGACATCTTGACCCAAGACTCTTCTATGCAAGTTAAATAGACAATCAATAGATTACTTCCAACTGATCACCTGTAAGAGTCAGGCTTATTACTTCAGCTTTTCTATATTGTGCCATGAAACTATAAAAAAGGAAAGATCATTACATCAGTGACAGCATTCGAATTTCGCACTGGTGCCAGACCTGTTTTCACTGATTAGACTTGAATGGACCTTTTTCACAGCAGACATTTTGACTACTCATAGTGGGAAAAGCACAGGTGAAACTGACAATGTTAACGATGGCTCAGTTTCATTAAGTGTGTCAGTAAGCTTTTCCAGTTGGCCTGCATGCACAAGACCTCCCCTAAATGGAATGCAGCTATCATTTATGTTTCTAAATACAACTGTGCTTTTACTACTACCTACTAGTACTACCAGATTTCAGATCATCACTGTGTAGCACGTATACAGCAGGTACGTATTTGATTATCACTAAACAAGCAACCTTCAAACTGTTAAAGATATTAAGAAAAAATCAGGCAAACTTTAGCTAGCTCTTGCCATAATGTTTCCTATTATTGCCAGGAAGTGGCGCTAAACTCCAAATTATTATAGATCAAGACTTTTATTACTTGCTGACAGGCCTACTTGTTACTTTGTTCTTCAAAAAAGTTACCATTTGAACTTTGTTTAGCTAATGTTAGCCAGCAATATCACTGTTAAGGCACCCTACGTTTATTTGGAGATGAAACCATTAATGTCAGTAAGAAATAATCCTCATAAAGGTGTAAAAAAACAAAACAAAAAAAAAGGCAAAGGGAGCTACTGTGTTGGTGAGTGAGTAGTCTCGCTCACCAGACCTTTCTCAAGAAAAGAAAGGTCTGGCTGGGCCGACTCTCACTGTGAGATTGGAGAAAAAAACGCCCCGGCTGCTTGTACTTCTTTCAACCAATCACAATCGCTCTGGGCGGTGCCACAGCAACGGTGCGCTTGCAAAAATATTGCCGGGTGGAAACAGGTTTTGGTGTAACACACCCACAAAAATATCACCTACAGGACGCGAACCATGGCAGAAAAATGGCTACATCCCTGCAAGATCAAACACCGCAAAAGTTAGTAAAGGACGTGTTGAAAACGGTTGAAAACTGCTACACAACCGGAGGTGGTAGGGCGGGACTTCAGCGGGTGGCTCGTTCCGCCCAATGAGAGGCTGATCTCTGCAGCAAACTTCCGCCCACTCAGACTAGTGAGTGAGAGCAAATGTTGCAGTCTCTCTAGCTTGATCGTTGTCATGACTTAACATTGCGTGTGCTAGCTATTAAAGGTACATGACTAGTACGAATGTAAATCACTGAGGCAAACTGTATAGCATTGTAACAGTATGGTAAGTGCAACAGGTCAGACTGCCCTGTTTGTTCATGTATCATGACGGGCTTGAGCTGAGTTATATGCAAGAGACGGAGAGAGCCATGATCTGTTTGGACACCAATAACAAGGAAAATAAAAGCGCATATTTAGACTTAAAAGGAAAAAAATGTCACTCAACTTCACACAATGTGTGTATTTTTATTTTGTGGAAGCTTTTTTGAGTCAAAGGAGAAGCAAAGATAAGATGGGTAATAGTGGGGCTTGCCATGCCTGCCTCATTAACTTCAGCTGAAGTGGCACCAAAGTCTGGCACCAATGCAAAATCTGAATGCTGTCACTGACGTAATGACCCTTCCTTCTTTTATAGCTTCCTTAACATTGTGCCTCTTTGTCAGAAGTAGCTCTCCAAACTGAAGCTCCAAACTCACAATTCTGTAGAAATTCAGGTGCTATGGCAACCACTTTCAGGTGTGGAACTTCCCAAGATTACCTCAACATCAATAGAGGAGCAAGAGTTAAGCAGATGCAGCATAGCTCCAGGCTTCATGGAAGTACATGCCTACATGTTTAAACACATCAATGCATTAGAAATGAAAATCAGATTTTAAAAATGAAGTAAATTCAGCAGTGTTTTTACTTCGAATACCCATGGAATAACAGAACAAAGTCAAAGGGAAGTTGACAGGGTATTTTTTAAGGGTATGTAAGGTTTTTTTAGTGGATGTACTCAAGAGACGAGGAAAAAAACAATCATGGCAATGGCTGGTAAGATGAAAACACACCATCCCATGAGGAACTAGTGGTGTTACAACTGCTTTTTTCGCTCTATCTGTCCCCAGACAAGATGACAGCATCTGAAACCTGTCGTCTGTGAAATAAAGAAACATCTTTTTGACCTGTCTGTCGCTCGCCGTCCCAAGTGTCACATTTAATAATACAGTTAAGGCAAGAGCTACATCATGCAATCCCTGGAAACAGCACATACTCTTTCTCACCATCATCAATCAGCTGCTGTAATTATCAGAATCAACTTTAAATGCCAAAACCATTAATCACGTTTCCCAGTAATTCATCTTTAATGAATTTAGAGGTGTTAATGAACTAGAGGGAAGAATAAAATTTGCCAGATGTAATGTACCAAGGCAAATGTAACAGATTTGCTTTAAGAATTACTCAATTACAAAAATGATGGAAAGGAGAATAAGAGACGAAAAAAAGAGTCAGACCCGCTAATATGACTCTGGACGGTAATTATCTGACTAATGCAGCAGTGTGCCACCTGCCAGTGCCATGTGAATAATCACTTAGACTGTCTGCAGAATCTAAACCATATATCTGTTGTTTGTGCAGTGGAGTGGCGCGAACTGAGAGCTTTACACACTGTGTGCATGCTGGGAGAACCTTAGCACAGAGAGCTCACGATACCCTGCTTCTCATTCAGCTAGTGCACCGCTGGTCTCCCTCAGTGTCTATCAATCCCCACCTCTTTCTTCCTTCCAACTGTTCCCACTGGCTGCCCGGCACCACTAACCCAGAGCCAAACAGAGACTCCCCCACTGGCACACACCAGCGTTCTTATTTCAGGACAGTTTCCTGCCCCCTCCACTTTCTCTTCCTCTCTCTCACTCCAAAGCCCCTTAAAGCCATCCCTTGCCTCTGATCTCTACCAAAGTGTTTATAATTGATTATTTAAGGGATAACTTCTCTCCCTCTCTGTCTTTCTCTCACTCTCCCCCCCACTGCGTTTCTCCCCCACCCGATTCATTATTAAAAATCATTTTTGTAAGGGTAGGAGCAGTGACAGGGTCACATGGAATAAATGGATTCTCAGATCTCTCCTGAATTTGCCTTCATCTGTGTTTCCCTCCTCTTTTCACCTTTTATGCGCCCTGCACCTCGCACATCAGGAAACTATCTCTGTCAAATCATTCTGCAATTAAAAATGCATCTGAGAGGTTAGGTAAAAGGCGCCCTTTTGTGTATGTGTGTAGGTGTAGGGGAGAAAAGGACATGCTTAGATTTTTCAAAAGCCTTGTCAGGAAATCTAAGCCTAATATCCTACCCCCCTTCGCTGCTAAAAAAGCCAACACAAACTAGTCATTGAGGCAGGAGGCAGGTTGCTGTCAAACCCTTGAAGGTAGACAATAATTACTGAGAGAAAAAGCAGGGAAAAAAAGTTTATCTTTGCCAAAATTATCACAACATGCAACTCAAGAATATTTCTGTCTGAATTACATTGACGATGTAAAAAAATGTCACAAATATCTTCCCGATTTAAAAAAAAAAATCTGCTTTTTAGATGTGTTTGTATGTTTTCATCATTACAAAAAATACTTTTAGCAAATTCTCCCTCTAAACAAAAGAAGCTAATCTAAAAAAAACAAAAAAAACAAACCTGTAATAAGATTTGACTCATTTTAAAACCACACACACACAAACACACACATGCATATGCGACAAACAGAAGTAAAAATTGCCGTGAGGCTGATCTTTAGCACGCCTGTCACAATAACCAATAAACTACAGCAACAATTGGCTAATTGCACCAACATGAGTCACCTTAACACCATGGGCTCTAGTTTCGCAGATCAGGCGAGGCGGGGGCGCAGCACACCTGCGGTTTGCCAACTGGGTGTGGCCAGGCGGATTTTGCAAGTTTGGCACACCGTGCGCTCTGGCGCAGCTACTCGTCTTTCCCACCTCCATCCCTCCTACCTGCGCAAGTTGGAAAGAGGGAGGAGAGAAGGCGTGGAGTGGGTTTTACACACATCACACCAATCAAATGAGCCCCTCTCCTCGCCCTTAAATGCGCCGCGCGAAGGCGTAATGAGAGTTTACTCAATTCGCCATGGCAGAAGAGAGCAGCAGCGTCAGACGGCCAAACTTCTCCCAGGAGGAAACTGATGTTTTGGTCCGGGAGGTCCAAGCTCGCAGTGTCCGAATATACGGAACTGCGAGCAGACCTCCACGGGCTGATGATGCAAAGGTAGCCTGGGAGGAGGTCACCACAATTGTAAATCAATGTTGCGTTTCTCTCGTGCGCGCGCGCTCTCTCTTTCTCTCTCGCAGTCTCACTCTGTTTCTTTTCTTTTGACTTTTCTAAGATGACAGATGCTGAATATATACTCCCTATCTGATGCTGTGGCTGTTTGTGGTTGGCTGAGAGGGATGTGAACTCATTAGTTTGCAGCTGTGTTAATCAAATCAGGTTGGGTTTCCATTACGCGTGCCAAACGTGCCAAACGGTGCCAATCCCCTTTGATCTGACATCAGATATGACGGGACAGTCGATATAGAGATACATTTCTGTGCTGATTGCAGATAGTAGGGCTGGGCGGTATACCGGTTTGTACCGAAAACCGGTATTTATTTTCGTTATGATATGAATTTTTCATATACCGCAATACCGGTGAATAGCCCAAACAACGTCCGGAACGTGCGCGGTGGGAAAGTGTTTCATTGGGGACCCATTTCACCGCTGCACACCACAGGCACGCTTGAGCGGGTGAGAGTGACAGCATAGAAAAGTTTAGAGGCGAGAATGGCTGCCGGAGAGAGTCCTGAAAGCAAAGCAACTGTACACAATGACCCAGAAGAACTCATACCAAAAAGAGCAGTGTTTCCCCTATATGCAACTAGCAGCAGCGCACCGCCGTTTACAATTCTCCTCTGCCCTCTGTATCACGCACGGCGGAGTTTCGCCCCGATGCGCACACACACACACACACACACACACACAGACAAAACGCACACACACAGGTGAGCACACTAGAGCACGGCTCGGGCCACATTTTCCTGACCGAAGACAACCCGTCCCGAGTCCGAGACAGTTACGGCCGGGCTCCACCGGGCACGTCAGTGGCGCGACATGTCTGCAGCGCGAGTCCTGTAGCAGCTCGCTCCCCTGTTAATCAGCGACTCCACCGGCGACGGGAGCGGCGCGACAACCCCCGTCTGTCGCGCGACAACCCCCGTGTGTCGCGCGACAACTCTCTATTTTTGTCGCGCTACGTTTCCCTACACGACCCTCCAGCAGATTAAAAACTACATGAAATAGTGTGCTAAACGAGCACAATGTGTTTTTAAATGAATAAACCATTATCAGAGGTGATATGTGATGATTTTTTTTCATGCATTTACCCATGTTTATATGTGACATTGTGTAAATGTCTGTGGCGGACATTTGAAAGCGAATAGATGACAAACAGTACAGTAAACCTGTAGATAACTCAAATATATGTAATAACTTAGGTGGAAAACGCTTTAACATTTCATGCAGCCTACATGCAGCCTCTTGGCTTGACAAACGGTAAACAACCCCGCTAGCTGCTCTACGTGTCGCTTCCGTACACAGTCAGTGGAGCCCAAATGAATGGAGTAGAGTGTGTTGCGTTCAGGCGTTGTCAGGTAAATAACAAATTCCAGCACTTGAATAGGCCACAGCACAACACAGCAGCATGTCAAGTTGGCCGAACCTGAGCAAAATACCATGAAATACTGTGAAACCGATATGATTTTTTCTTAAAACCGTGATATGAAAATTTTGTCATACCGCCCAGCCCTAGCAGATAGTTGCATTGAATAGTGTTTTTTTGGGTACTTATTGCATTGTTAATGTGCCTGATATTCTGGAAACCTGCCTGTGAGGTTTTGGTGACGTGTGCGCACTGTCCACCGGTCAGCCAAACTTCGGCTTACACCAGCTGCACTCCGCCTGCGTTGACAGTAGACCTGGTTTCAGCTGGCGAGCTTTTAGCGCACCTTCGGCGAAGCCTTTTGGCACGAAACTGTCACTGCGCCAAGCTGGATTTGTCGACACCTCCCCCTGCTGCGCCGCCACACCCATCTCAGCGCACCTCAGTCTGCCAAACTACCAAACTGAGCGCGCCTCAGGTTGCGCTGCTCGAAACTAGCTCTGCGCGGGGTTCGCCACCCTGCGCCACCCTGCACTGCGCTGGGAAACTAGAGCCCCATGCATTGTGTGACAACTAAATTTAGTTTAGCAAGCTGGTAAAGAAGTTCAAGCTGAAAGTACAGACTGAATCCTTGAAACATCCAGGTGATAGTATATGAATAAAAGCTTGACCAAATCTATTGGATAAGAAATAAAAATAGACCATTCAGGCAACACAGACAGTCTGGGCAGAAAAAAAAGCCAACCTCAGATTCACTCTCGTTTAGTGTTTTGTCTCGCTATATTTGTTTTTTTAGTGCTGTGTCTCTTGGATGTCTGCTGCTTACAGTCTGGCATCTGGCTGCTACCTTTTTATAAAGCCCCAGACCTCACCTGAGCTCTGTAGGGGTACAGGGCACGCCCATAAATGTCCTAAATATAAGAAAAGAAAAGCAGAGGACAGAGTTTCTGCAGAAAAATGCACTGCCACAAACTTCTAAAGGGTCATGAGTGATGAGTTTAGAAACGAACGTGGTGGCGATTAAGGGTTCTTGAGCTCATCTGATGAGGCTGTGGCGGTACATCAGAGGAAAAGGCTGAAGACCTGAGCACTACAGATGACGTGCGCTAAATGTCATATCTATGATTCAGCATCTTAGTTGGTTAAGAAATTATTTTGAATAGACACATTACAAAATCAAGTAAGTAAATATAAAGTTGAGTATTAGGTTCAATGGTAGGTTTAAAGATTTATAACATCAGAAATGCGGACCTTCATGCAGAAGAGCTTGACTCATTTTGACAGAAAATGAATTTAAAGATGGATAGATTAGATAAGATAAAATATTGTTGGCAACTCAGACCTCACTTATTCAAATTACAGACAATTTAATGACTTTAGGCCCTAATATTTCTAAAATGCAACTCAAGACATTTTAGGACTTTTTCAGGACCAGCAGACACCCTGTTATTACCTATCATTTGAATTTCTAATGTGACTTGCCAGATGATGAGAGGAAAAGACAAGACTGTGTCAGGGCGAGCCACTGGCCTCGTTACACTCAAAAGGAAGGCGTTTTTTCATTAGGGATGCATTCATTACTCAGCAACAACCTAATTGATCCATGTCTTTGAGTTCTACAGTAATAGCAAATTGATTGATTTATCCTCAAGAGGGCGAGTGGTGGGAATTGTCCGGCTAAAGAGAACGGCAGAATCATCGTCTTTGAGCTGACGAATGAGACTGGAATAGCAATGAATAAAAAAGGGTGGGACAAAGGTGAGCAGTGTCAAAAACAGTTGATGAGGAATGGGAGATTAAAGTACGTTTGAATGTCTGATATCATATAACAGGTACCTCAAAGGACTCTAAGCCTCAGCAGTCATCACGTTGAATGGCTAATATAATTAAATTAGATTACATCAGGAATTAAGCTAAGAAATCAAACTGGCCCGGGCGCACAGCCTACACACGGTTACCAGTATCCTTCCACCAGCCTCTTTTTCTGAGGGATCACTTCATATGGATTGGAAGGAGGAATTATTACAGCGGCCAATATTTTAACTTACAAATGTTAAGGGGGAGTTAAATTTAAGAAAGACATCTTAAAAGTCCCAACCTGTCCATTAGATTGATTCAGAGGGTGTTTGTGAAATGTGATCCATGGGCAGGTGTCTTTGAAAGGCTTTCTCTATTGATCACATATCATTAGCGACACTTCTCTGTACAACCAAGGGTGGACTCTGAGGGTCAATGCACAGCTGAAATGGAGCCAATAGCTCAATAGAATGATCGTGGTAATTACGTAAGAGTCTGGGTTACACAAAGGTGGGGGTGGGGGAGCTTGTCACGCGCTTGACAGGGAGACTAAGTGGGCTGATGGGACCTATAAAAGATAAATTAAAAATGTTGTGCGATATGGCAAGAATTTAAACTTCAACAAATCGGGGAGAGAGGTGTTAAGTATGCTGCTGCCTCGGCTTGGAATCAGTTGCAAAATTACCTGAGTCTTCGGGGAGCTGGTCTCACTGGACGCATTTAAAGTGAGTCTAAATGACTTGGAAGCACGCTCATCTGGCTGTGGATGTTTAATGCTTTTCTTAAATCCCATCATTTTGTGATTTGTTCTTTGTTTTCATTTTAATTGTTATAACTTTTATGTCTGCAACCATGTTATTTGTGCTGCTGCCTCTCTTAGCCACGACATTAGTCTTTTACTCCAGGTCAAATAAAGGTTAAATAAATAAAAATATAGGATGCTGGATGTAAAAAAACAAAAAAAAAACAACAACACAAGTTTACAGACATACATCATATCACTTCAAAATATTTTAATCAAGCTGTGTGCTCAACTTTATTAAGGCTAACATTAAGAAATTTCCTGGGAACTCTTGGGGTCCCCCAGGATTAGAGAGAAAGCGCTGCTGGGCAGAGGGAAGTCTGGGGTGCTTTGCTTGGCCTGCTGCCCCGCGACCCAGCCCCGGATAAGCGGATGAAAATGGATGGATGGATTAAGAAATGTCACACTACAATATAATGCTGTTAGAGTTGAATACTGAAGGTTTTTTCGGGGGACTTTTGTGTTTCGATGTCTTGCAATAATTCAGTATGTTCAGTTAGTCAGTCAGTGTTAAGTCAGCTTTATCCATTAATGTTTTCTCAATCCAATTAACCTTATTATTAGGTATTAAACTATTAACAAAAATTTCAACTTCATTACTAAAATTGCACTTTGACACTTAGAAAATGTATAATCTAAAGATGACCTTGTTACTTTTGCTACTTTACTCACTTGGCTGGCAACTGTTTATTCTGGTGAATGTAGCAGGATTTTTTCCAGCAGCAGTGCTTTAATAATAATTTTGCGCTGCCGGGAGATATTTGGCACTTCTGCTGCTATAGAAGAGCTTTAGACACATTTTTGGACACAACTGTATATGCTGAGTTATGTTTAATAAGATGCTTTCCATACCCAATATGCTGCTATAATAGCTCTTGCACGTGGGGGCAGTGGTAACATCTAGTGTTTCAATTAATACTGTGACTGTAACATTGCTTGTAAAAAGAATTGATGACTGTAAACAAGTACAACACAGGTACAAGTTACCTGCATAAAAAATGTATCCAGATAGTCCAAGAGGTTTTTGAGCGGTGACATCAAAACCAAATACTGTAACAATTGCCCCTGGTCTCTTCTAATCATCAAGTCCTGGAGAAATGCAGGTGAGACTGCACAGACAGGGACATGGTGTAAATCTGGTGTAATTGTGATATTTCTGCAAATTTGACAGCCTGAGATCTTGTCTAAATACCACTGTGACCTATGATCTTTTTATTCCTTTCTATGCATCTGGATAGAGGCTGACATTTTGTTTTTAAGAGGAATATGAGAATGGAAAGGAGAGGACCTGTTGAGCTGCCTTACTTCATTGTGTCTGAGCAAACAATTGAGCAGCTGGTAAGGGGAGATACAGTGCAGCGCTGCATTCTCTGAGAGGTTAAATGAGCACAAACCTGTGCGTGTACTGATAGTAGTGCTATTGCTGCTTCTGCTGTGGCAGCTGCTGTTATGTGTCTTTGTGCCTCTCTGCAGCACTTGACCATTATGTTCAGTTTCATCCCAAGGACTTTGTTGTTACCTGGGCCTCTATCTGTCCCTCTTTCTCTTGTTCTTATTTTCCCTCTCATGTGCCGCTTCTCTCTTGTTTCTTACTCTTTGTGCCAGCACCGTTAGCTTCAGTTTTAAGTCTTGCAAAGTTATGAGTCTGTCAGAGTTTGCCCCGGTGATTGAAGTGAGGCGTGGGTGTCTTGAAGTGTTCAAAATGGAATAACTGAGATGCAGTGACATCAATCACCTATCAACATATTATCTGCCGAGGGTTCCTTAGGGATGCGCTAAGATAGACTGTGTACCCAATAATTTTCTTCTTAAACTGACTCTGGAAATTTATGATTTCTCCGTGTGTCGACATATGTGTCTCTTTAATTAAATACAAGGTCATAAAAAATCAAATTATGGACTTTGTATTTCACTCTTTTTAGTGTTCTCTTATTATCTCCTGCAGCTATGGTTCACAAGCTGTAGGCCACCTATTAATATTAATTGAGGGTAATTTCCTGCTGTTTTCTAATATCAGCTGAGCTAAAAGACGTAAGCCCAACCTTCTGCATCCCTAATTAGCAAAAGTCTTTCCAAGGAGAAAGAGGAGGCAGGGACACAATGAGTTGAATTGAAGGCTTCAGAGATAGAGGGAGTTACTAATCTATGACACTTCCAGCAGTAATGACTGAAAATTGGTTATATGGTAGTGTGTCCCACTGAGTACTGGGGCCAGTGACCATTCATTGATGATAACATTGGCCTCTGACAAGGACAAAGTGCGTGTCTGATTGGATAATGGTGGACTCAGCACCTGAACGTGAACCTGAAAACAATGTGAAATCAATTCCCTCCAACAAGTCCATTCATCCATCAGAACATTAGACAGTGTTGCACTGCAGATTCTCACAATCCCATCTGAGACTATCCGCACTGAGTGTTACCATCGCCGTGGTCTGACTGTTTTATTTTACATCTTTATCAGAGCGCTGATGAAATGATGCGATGCAACCGGACTCCCTGATGCCATATGTAGCACAGACATTTGTTTCTGGCTATCTTCCACAGCCAGGGAGCAGCTAGCGAGACACGCCGCCGATGCTGGGGGTAAACAAGCAGAAGCTGCCGACAGTGTTAATCACAGTTTTACTGCTTCCATGCTCTGGGGTTTGGAGGCAGAGGCTGGTGGGAGCGTTCATCGTACTTTTTTTTTCTTTTTCTATCACACTGAGGATTCTTTCCACACCATTAGTGCTCTCTGCTGAGCTGTTCTGTCCAGGTCCACTACTGTACTAACACAGTAGAGGCCTGCGAAGCACCATCTGCCATAAGCACAACTAACTACAGTAAATGTGGTCACATCAGCACATTAGAGGAGCCACACCATGTGGGCCAGGTTGCAGCCCATTGCTGTACTACATGGTTTTACGGGATACTGGGGAGGGGGGGGAAATCGCTCAGAGCATGAGATATTCTACCTCGAAGGACCACTGAAGGACACAGAGTGTAAGAGTGAGACTGAGGGCTGCATTTAATAAGCATTTTCTTGCCTTCTTTCAGATATTCTCTGCCTACACACATGCATGTTATTTATCAAACTGATGCACTGGTGTGGAACAGCAGTTTGCTCGTAATCTGAAGCGCACCTGTAATGGAACTGTGCATGTGCATTTATTGGAGGATTGTGGGGGCCGTCTTTGTGTGGAAATGTGTCAGCCTCTAAAGAGCTGCTTCAGTTTATGTCACAGAAGGCTTTGATAGGTATAACTTGCTTTAAAAGTGACACAAAATACAGAGCGAGGACATCACTAAATGTCATGCGGAGGAGCTGCACTGAGTTCATTCAAAAGCAAATAGCAGCATTTAACCAGGAACAAACATGCAGTATCTACTAATAAATGCACCGAGAAGGATATACTTAGTGATGTATGGCAATTGGATTCTTTATGAGACATTCACAAATGTGTATTAGGTCACAATTACCACGGGATTCTCAAGAGACCTCTACCTTATCAATACAGTGCCATCATCACTCGCCACCTGCTCTGGCATGAGCATCTGCTGGATAGTTGCTCCGTCTGGATTAGCTTCCTCTCCCAGAGCAGGCTGCCACTGTAGTTGCAATGTGAGACATTTTATTGTGAGTCTCTTTTCTTCTTTTGAGCTTTGTTATGAAGAAAAGAAAAAATGGGGATGTCTTTTTTTCTTATTGTCACCTCAAGCTCATTTTTCTGAGCTGGAGTTGTCTCCTGTCCATCTCAATGTTTCGGTATTGCCTTTCTGTATGCATTAATAATCCCTTTCCAGCATCAATACATTTAGCATTTTAATTCTTGAACTGGTAAAGGGTTTTATTGCAAATATTTTACTGCAACAACAAAGTGACCCACTCACACAATGCTGTAATTACAGTAACTGCTGCCTACTTAGTCAGACAATAAAACAGCAGATGCCATTAGGAAAATGAAAATGATGATAACCTAAAATGTGTCATTGTATTGCATTACAGCCCAAACATTTACTGTATGGTTGAGAGTCACCGCATTTATCAGCCCCATTTCCAGCAGCAGTAAGGAGCCATTCCCAGCAAACAAGCTCTGATGGCACACTGTAGGCCATGCCCAGCACCACACAGCAGACACATTTAAATAGTGAAGAAAGTCAAACATCTAGCTACACAGTTCATTTTCTACAATGAATTTTCCAAACTTTTCAGTAACTTTTCCATAATATTTCACCCTATTTCCATATACATTCCCACCATCAACTAGCTGTATATCCCAATACAGCACATATAGGTACTCTGCAAAATACCAAGGCCGTGCCCCTTACAGAAGGAAAGAAAACCAAAGATTCTGTAGATGTCAGTGCAATTTGACGTGTCTGAATTCTAATTTTGTTTGAGTTTAGTTCTTATTAAACAAACATTTGGTTTATAGACATGTCTAATAAATGTTTTACGACCTTACCTGAACCTAAGTGTCTGCAATAACTTGGGTTAATTGCTGTCATGCCCTTTCAGGCTTCTCCCATCCAGGTAAATTAATGACCCAACACACTAGCCACTGCTTATCCGGACATCTATACATATATGGATGCCTGGATATCTACGTGTATCATGTGACACTACTGATCTTTCAACCGTCACGCAGTGCAGCACTAGATGTTAAATTAGTAAAACAAGGAACGTATTTTGCATGACGTTAGACAGTTTGTGGATTCTTAAGAAAAGGCCTGAAAAACAGTTTTTCTATCTTCATAACTTCTCCAGGAATTTCAGGACCTTGGGACGGGACCTCTGCAGCTAATTAAAGAAAATAACTGCAAATGTTCTCTTTTTTTTCTGTGATAAGTCAATGTTCCTAAATTTTCTGATGTCCAGCAAAATATGAATTCTATTATCCATCAATCGCGTGTGTGTTACATACAGGATAAGACAACTGTGCAGGTTTTGTTAGTGTTAATAGGCAGACATGACAAAAAATGACTACAAGAGAAAGCACATACCTCTACCAAATGCTCTATCTCACAATGTTAATGACAGAGAAAAGTAATCTGTGAATCCGCCCTGTGATTCAGATCCGCTCCAAAATTTAAAAGGTTCTTCTTTGGCCCATGCTACACCCTTTCACCAAGTTTGATTAAAATCGGCCAGTATCTTTTCTGTGATCCTGCCGACCAACAAACTGAACTGAGAACAGAACCTCCTTGGTGGAGGTAACAAGGTAAACCCCGTGTGCTTCAGACAGCTTAGTGTTTTTTTTTTCCTGCTGCTGTATCTGATGAATCCATACACTGTACAATAGATGGTACAATAAAGGTCACACAGGTTCCAGGTAATAACTGGATGTCTGTAACCATCCCATAGATGAGAAAAACAAACACTCTCAGAAAATCTCCCCGAGCGACTGATTTTTTTAGGGTCTAACTCATATCCAAAGTTTTATAACACTGACCCAGGGTTCAAAAACAGACCTAGTTTTAATCTTTTATGAAAGCATTGCTCAACCTTTCAGAGACTTAAACCAGCCTGCTAAGTCCAGCGTGCAGGGTATTGCAGCAGACATGTACAGTACATGCTGCATATACATACTAAGATGTACACTCAGCAGCCCTTGGCCTGTGTACATAAAGGCTCCCAGTCACGTCCTGAGGAGGGAACAGAGGGATTTGGACGGATGAAGCTCCACAGATTGAACCAAGGATAAAAATGATGCTATACAACTCACTACCTTATACTGTTACATCCTGCCATATCATTTCCCAAAAGCAAACTTCAGCACTGACTGCTCAACTGAGATCGTATTATATAGATGTTACAATAAAATTTATCAACGCTGACCTTGTATTACAAACATGCTCAGTTGACCCTCGTCTTGGCAGGACTCAGCTGGCCCCTGCAGAGGACATTTAACTATTGACACGCCTGACTCACCACTTTGAAGTCTTCGGCACTGCACTCCATGCCTCGGTAGTAGCAGGAGAGCAGCATGTCCTTGATGTCGTGGCCCGTCCGGTCATAGAATTCACGCATGTTGAAGGGGCGGGGCTTGTAGTTGTCGAAGTCAGCCCTCTCCTTCAGGATCTGCAGGACATTTTCCTCCACAAGGTGCGGGTCCCGGATCTCATACCTGGGCAAGAAGGTTCTGGACTTAGTTGACATGGACATGAGGTAGCACATTCATAAATACAGAGAGATGCACTAATAACCATCTATTCATTTAGGGCAGCCCAATTTTGTTTCTTTTAACTGGGATCACAAAGTCAGCTAGTGCAATAAACACATTGCTAAAGGTTGCATTATTGCACAATATTAAAATTTTTGAGTTAGCTGAAAGAGACTTTTCGATAGAAAACTGCCTTAAAATGTATCAGTCATTCTTTTATTATGGATGCTTTTTGTGATCAGTTAAAATTCAACAATGTCATCGCATATGGCAAAATTGACTCATATTGTGCAGCCTGTATCAATTTTTCTTAATTCTGGCATAAAAACAACATACCCGTCTTTTAATTTTACGATTACATGACAATGTTTTCTACTGTTTTCTCAATGACATAAACAGGGCTTGAAGCAAGAAAAAATCCTGTGCCTGAAATTTTTTTAGAGGGCATGAAGGGGGGGGGGGGGGTTGGGTGCCTTCTGCGCTAGGGGGGTCCGGGGACATGCCCCCCAGGATAAAATTTTGAACATTTGACATCTAAATTAATTAATCTGGTTGGGGCCGGGAAATTTTAGGCAATTCTGAGCAACAAAGGCAGAATAGGAAGACACCAAAAACGTCTGCATTAAAATGTACATTTTACATCAGTGGATCACTCACGACCTTTGACATCAAGGAGCATCTTCTATCTCTCTGAATTGCAGCCCCCAACCTGTAGCCATTTCTCTCTCTCTCTCTCTCTCTCTCTCTCTCTCTCTTTCTCTGTGTGTGTGTGTTTTCATCTCTCTCGTGTCTAGACCAAACTGAACAAATATTTATAGACGGACAAGCAACATCATAATTAAACAGGCTTTTATTTTTAAAATTTATTTTATTTTGAAAATTGGCCGGATTCTCTCGTCTTTTCTGTGTCTGACTTCCTGTTTGGTACGATCCGCTCTATCCAGCTTAACAGAAGCGCTTGCAGCTCGCGTGAAAAATAGACCAGACGCCGAACTGAAGCACTGTAGTGCGCGAGCCTCCGTGGGCGCTCTGCTTTGCTCAGCGGCCTGTGTGGACAGTCAGTCAGATAGGTTAACATGGGCGCCGATTGAAAACTGAGGTTAACATGGGCGCCGATTGAAAACTGCCTCCGCTGCTGGGCGCTGCGCTTCAAATATTCCTGCACCGGAAATCCAGCACCGTGCCGGAGAACTTCAAGCCCTGCATAAATGTAACCTCAAAATCAAGCGTAAACTTTTTTATAACTTCTCAGCAACATAATTATATTCATAATAGATTTTCTTTAAATGGCTTGCTTCAGAATGAAAACTTAGATATTAACAGAGCTCACATGAAAATAGCAAAATTAATTTTCATGTACTGTAATTCTTAAAAGCCAGTCTTCAACCACAAAACCTTAAACTATCCATGAAAGAGCGACAAATAAAAATGGCTTCAAGGGATTCCCACAGACAGCAGAGCAAGCCACAACTTCAGCTGTACCTCACTTCAGTGCATTTAAAGAGTTTGGCAGGCAACAAAGTGATTTCGCCAGGACAATTGGGATTTACATGTAAAAAATTAATAGAGAAGCAACAAAAAGAGCATATTCGCCCTCTAACTGAACAAAAGGTACACATGTGGATGCCAGCTCTCCCAGACCTGTAGTTAGCAAGCTCTCACAAAATTATCCACATGCTGTCTGAAACTGGCAGCCTAGTTGTGGCATGCCTGCCACCATGGGTGGCGCTGAGTGGGAGGAAATTGCTCATTATACAAAGGATGGGAGTATTTCCTTTCGCACAATCATGTTAATCATTCTGCCAAATAATTAGGATTAACTGTGGTGGCAAAGTGTTTTCACGTAGTAAGCATAACAGTGTTCATAATGCTGTAATTCAAATCCTGCGCACTCCGGAGAAGAGTACTGGGACCATTTAACATTTAAATCAAAGCAAAACACTTCACAAAGCATCGATACTTTTATTTCAAGGGCAAATCAGGTGTATCATGTAGAGAAGCTTGCAAAATGTCTCGTTTCTTGCACACTAACAAGCGACATAGTATGAATCATCTGTCTGTGTCAACACACATCAAACTGAAACTTAACTACAACTCATAGAAAGAAAACACCGGGGAAGTCATTTATGACATGCCTCCACTTGACAACCCACCATCAACCTCCAGCACCTGCTCACAGCCATTCAGAGATATAAATTAACCTCAATTAACTAGTGTGGCCCTGCTTGGAGAAAAGACGGCCCGTTGATGACCCCTGCTGAGCAATGGTCCATCAGTGGTACAAGCATCCAAATTATGGAGTGCTAAGATTAAGCACTACTGACAGACACTTATGAGAATAATTACTTAGGACACACAGAGTCTATCAGAGTGAGCAGCACTGTAAAAGATTGCATAATGGTTTTTTGAATTAACTCAGCAACAAGGTAGTCGGTCTTTCCATTTCTTCCAAATTATAGTACTGCAGAGTAGTAAGGGAAAAGGTTTTAATGTGAGGTCCTAAATTTGTGTGTAATGTGAGCGAGCAGCAGTCGTCTTGTAATAGGGTTCCTGTATTGTGTTATTGTAATAATTTTGGACAACTCAATTCACATTTGCAAACATGAATAAGCCAAAGCCAGGGAAACGAGAATTAGAATTGGGAACCATGAGAGACAGGGAGAGACAAAGGCATACCCTTCTCCCCTGACAATAAATCTGGGAATGACTTTGTGGACAGCAACAGCGGAGTTGTTTCTCATGGATATGGGCACTATTTCAAACCGTAATTGGTGGTAAATCTTAATGGATTTTTTTTTAATTCCACAAGGTCAAGCTTTGTCTGTACTCATGAACAAGATTTTGTCCCTTGATGATGGGAATAATGGAAGTTGATCCATGAATAAAAAATGAAATATTACATTATTTCTTTTGTGAGCACTTTCTTAATATTCAACCGGCGATGTATTTTCGACTCGTGTCCCAACCAAATTACAAGAAATCTAATATGTTCCAGCGTAGCTACAGTGTTGTTTACCTGAAACAAACAGAGTGAAATAAAATATTCACCATGTGAGACAGTATGTGCTGTAATTTGAAATGAGGACCTGTTTCTCTCCGCTGTGCTCATGACACTGAAGAGAGATGGGAATCGGTCATGCTTCATGTTGAATGGAGTTATTAGTGCTGTGACAGAGAAGACTGGGACTATTGTTCAGAACAAGAGTTGAATTGAATGCCACACAACATCGTTGTCAAATTCAGCAATGCAACATGAAAGATCAGGTGTAACACAGCACCTGAGAGCAATTAAATGCTTTGAGGATGTGATAGATATTTCACCAGCTGATTACAAAGACAATTTATCTAATCAGGGTTCATACAAACATTACAAGATGAAATTCAAGGATTTTCAAGTACTTTGTCAAGCACATTTTTTCATTTTCAAAGACTTTACTCAAAGCAAATCATTTTCAAATAAATTTTTTTAATACAAGTAAATGATGTGATCAATGTCTCTTTTCAGTGACAGATTACCTAGTTACTACATATTATTAAAAAAAGGGAAAATCATCTTTAAAATTATAACATCTGAAATGGTGAAAGGAAACAATGCCACATGGAACTTCAGTTTCGGCAATGCGTTTACATCGGCGAACCTCTGAAACGAGAGGAAAACAAATCACAGTGAAAAGCCACGTAACAAGTTTAGCTTTGCAAATAGGCCTACTGGTTTTTCCGGGGGTTTTAAAATGGAACAGCAGCTTAATTAAGAACTCCAATATGCTATTTCCACGGTCTGAGAAAGTTCAGTCAATATTTGTGAACATGAGCTACCCTCTCTCAAATCCAGAAACCAGCAAAGTCTGTCAGTCAGAAAAGTCTCAAACCTGTGATGCCGAATATAAAGTCGAAGCTGCTCCATAGACAATGCATGGTAGCCTGATTTTGTTGTGTATTGTAGTGTTCTTAGTTGAGAAACAGAAAATGTACCCATACACTAAGACCAGTCCTCTGGGTGAAGGGTTGGGAATTATCTTTTGTGTCCACCTGCTACAGTGGCTGGTGGATTCCAAAATCTACCAGCTGCACCTGAGCTATATAATGGCAGCAAAAACCCTGGTCATAAATGTGTACAGAAAATATTAGGCTGATGGGTCCAGTAGTATGCAAGATTAGCTGAAGAAAGAAATATACATATTAACACAAACTACCAAACTCAAAAATATTGTCTGACAGACAACGTTGAGGGCTCAAAAACCTCATAACTTAATTAATAATTTAATTAATAATTCAATAAACGACAAAGCTGAGTGATTTAATAATGAGCTGATGAACAAAACTTGGGTCAAAATATCTTTCATTTCAGACTCTTTAAGCAGTTTGTTTAACAAAGGGACTATTTTCAATACAAATATTAAACAGTCACTATCACACCTATTAAATACTATGATTGGGTAAAATATCAGATTGCCATGCACTGTTTAACATGTCTGCCTCTAACTTTCTCCACAAATTCAAAGCTGTTTTTATTTCCATTCTCCCTGATTATGTTTATGAAAGTGTGGTATTTTAGACCTCCATTAAGTGTGACAGCTATCTTCTTTTAAATTACCTTAAATTAAATAGATAATGAACTCAAGAAAGGCTATCTATTCGTGGCTGTCCCCAATATATCCAACTATTGTTAAAACTGTATCAAGGCAAATAAGGGTTACGTGGGGTTAATACTGAACTGCAGTTGTGTGTGAATGTGTGAACAGATTATGCACTGTAAATGTGTGACCTGACTGGCTTCACTGTATTAATTAAATTGTTTTTGAAAAGGTTCATTACCAAGAGAGATGAGTGGGTTCTCGGTGGAGTGACAGCAGCTCTGAACAGAGTTCAATTAAATCTTTTATTAAAACATGAAAACAGACTAACCTTTATCATAAAATGTCCTCCCCATATCCTTCGGGAATACACAATGCATTAAAGGGATAGTGCACCCAAAAATGAAAATTCAGCCATTATCTACTCACCCATATGCCGAAGGAGGCCCTGGTGAAGTTTTAGAGTCCTCACATCCCTTGCGGAGATTGGCGGGTGGAGCAGCCTGCACACCTAATGGCTGACGGCGCCCCAGGCTAACGTCCAAGAACACAAAATTGAAACCACAAAATATCTCCAACATGCTCATCCGTAGTGATCCAAGTGTCCTGAAGCCCCGACAAAAAAAGTTGTTTTGAAAAACGTCATTTGAACTCTGTTTTTAGCCTCACTGTAGCCTGTAGCTCTGACTGCTTCTCTGTGCTCCATGTTCACGTGTGCGCGCTCAGGGTGATCGGTGATGCACGGTCTCTGAAGAGCAGCAGTCTCGTCAGTACTGATGTCCAGATTCTCAAGTGCAGGCATCACCAATTCCCAGTCTGAGCAGCAAAGACTTTCCTCATCCGTTGGCATTGCTTTGCATTTGAAACAACTACACCACCAGGTTTCCAGTGCTCGACTCCGGTATTCTGCGGCTGGCTGAGGGTTAGGCTCATGAGCTGCGGCGGCTGCTTCGTCCAGTAGCCTGAGTTCCGTCCGTATACTCGGGCTCAAACAAATACGGCTCAACAAAGAAATGCTGTTCCTCCTCAATTTCAAAGTCTTCAGACATGTTGGGCTGTCCTTTGCTAAAAGACCGTAGTGCAAATGATCTTTTAGCTACTGTGGTTACTGTTGTCTCCCCCTGCGGTGCACGTGTCACAAGATGTAAGCATAGGTAAGCAAAGCTCATGCTTTCGCTGGTCTCGCGCAAGCGCACACACGTGAGCACGGAGCACAGAGAAGCAGTCAGAGCTACAGGCTACAGTGAGGCTAAAAACAGAGTTCATATGACGTTTTTCGAAACAACTTTTTATGTCGCGGCTTCAGGACACTTGGATCACTACGAATGAGCATGTTGGAGATATTATGTGGCTTCAATTTTCTGTTCTTGGGCATTAGTCTGGGGCGCCGTCAGTCATTAGGCGTGCTGGCTGCTCCCCCCGTCGATCTCCACAAGGGATGTGAGGACTCTAAAACTTCACCAGGGCCTCCGTCGGCATTTGGGTGAGTAGATAATGGCTGAATTTTCATTTTTTGGTGCACTATCCATTTAAGTATTTTAAAATGCTTCAAATGATGACATTATGCAGCAAATAAACTATACTATGTGTTATAGAGAAGCAGCATGTCCATGTTGTTGTAGAGTTAAGTCAGTGTAGAAAAGTAATTAATCCCAGCTTTGTTATATTTTACAGTTAAAGTTACTTTACAGATTGTGATGTACTCTGTTTCCAAGGCACTAAACCTTCACCAACTTCATTGTAAATCGGCTAGATACATCAAAAGATGCACTCGTAATTGCAGTCAGTTAAAGGTCTACTGTGTAGGATGTAGGGGCATCTATGGGTAGAAATGGTATACAGTATTCATAACTATGTTTTCATTATGTTTATATCTACGTACATCTTCCACACAGTCTGCAATGTTGTGCTACATCAGCTGAGAACAGACAACTCATATATTGGCTCAAGGCAGGGCCATTTGTGTTTTCATGTTGACAAATGTGGTTCTCCTACACACTTGGCATGTTTTGAACCCTCACCATTAGATGCCACTAAATCCTGCATGCTGTGTCTATCCACCTTATTCCTGAGGGCACTATTGTTTAAATGATTATGTGCGCAACTTCCAGTGAGATAGCGGAAGTAGCAGTAAGCGAGTTAGTCCCAAAGACTGTCTGTGGTTAGTCCCAGTGGCTACTCTTGGTAGCCAACCCTGGTTCTTTTCGAACGAAATTTGCCTTCAGTTTAGCAAATATTGATTTATTTTTTAACAAATATTTAACCAATGTAAAATTAGCATAAAAAAATGCTAAAATGACGTTGCGGAGCTCTGGTACCTGTTGCACTGTCACACTAACAACCAGTCTAAGATAATTTTTGTCTTCAGCAACTGTGTGTCGAACATGTAACCAGAAAAAAAACGGGATTGTTCCTGTTGCCAAATGTACCATTGATAATGAGAAATAAAATCACAAGAGTTTCACCAGACACAGCGAAAAAGTATTAATTCCAAATCTGCAGAAGAGACTGACACCTAGACTGAAAGGTCCATCACTCAACATTAGTACATGATATCCATCTTTCCCCGTCTGACTTCATTCTCAACCTACATTAGAAAATTGCTCGTTATAAAATAAACTCAGCAACATACCTTGAAATAAGTATTTAGTCATTAGGGCTGAGAATGTGTTACTGATTTACCATACTTCCTTTATGTCATATAAATGTGCATAATGAATGCCAAAAGTAGTTTCTTTTACTACTACTTTATATAACTATAACAAAAGTTGCTGCTAAATTCAACATCATGTTTTACTCAGAACAGTTTTTAATAAATCAGAAGTTAAGAAAGCGTGTTAACTGCGTACTTAACGCAGACGAGTGGAGGATTAGCTGGGAAACATCACATTTATTCACTTAAAGGCGCTGTATGTAAGAATGTGGCTAAAGCGGTTACTGCACTCAAATTCAAAATACTGCGGCGAGTCGTGTCCGCCCCCCCTCCCCTACAGATTCGAGGTTGCTAGACAGCAGCACGCTGGAGACTGATTTGTTTGCCCACGGACAGCTGCCGTGGCAGAGCTGTGTCACCGCGTCCTTGATCTTCGGTTTTCCAGCGGACCGTTCGAGCAAGTCCGGCTTCTCTGCTGCTAACGCTGCTGCCGGGATACAGCTGAGGAGGAGCCGGCTGCTAATGCTATGTACTGGGACAGTGCTAATGCTGCTGCCGTGCTGCTGTAGCTCAGTCGTAACTGTAACTGATGCTGAGACTCTACTGACTGTGTGACTGGTAGATGGCGGTGGGTGGCGCAACAGGCCAAAACACAAATTCAAAACATAAATATGATTTGCAGACTGCAAAAAAAAATTTTTGATGCAAATATTCTGGCTGTACTATTGCTGTCGGTGAGATCAGTATGTTTTATGAACATTAATCCTTAGTCTCTGTAACATATTAGGAGGATTTTACGACTATTTGCTTTAGATTTCCTACATATAGCTCCTTTAACACGGAGCTACAGTTAATACTGAATTATGTTAAATGTTTGCCAAATGTGTTAGTATCTCTTAATAAGTCATCAGAAATCATACATCATCATTAGAAGGAGCAGATGTTTATCTTAAGCTAGCTCGCGACATGTTAAAGTTAACAACGTTTTGACGGAGCAAGGCAGGCTAATTGCTAGCGTGCTCGGTTGAAAAGGAAAAAAAAAACAATTCTTGGCTGTCGGAGATGGCTTTGAGATGGTATGATCACATAATCCTGTTTGAGCTATAACAGGTGGTGTGCTCCACATTTTATTTCCCAATTGCTCTTGGAAAGAAGAATAGAGTACTGTAAGCAAACTGTTACCATTGGAAATTGCTGGTTTCGGTTCAGCGCCGGAAGTTGCACCCACAATTCATGCAAGGTGTCATGGGGGCTAGGAATAGGGTGGATAAGCACAACTGATTTACCAATACCATTGAGAGGAATGGTGAACCAATGTCTGGATATGGTTCATCTGGGGACCTGAATATGTCAAGTTGAATCACACAGGCTAGGTAATGACTGAAAATGTGGTATCTTGGATGAAGAAAAACAAAGCACAGCCCAAGAGTAGTTCAGTGTTGTGCTGCATGCTGTACAGATTATAAAGCCCCATGTGGCAAATTTGCGATTTGTGATATTTGGCTATATAAATAAAATTGACTTGACTAAGTTGTCCCACACTGGGACTACATCACTACATTGTCACGCTTTGTTCTAATAAGAAGAAACAGGCTGTTGTTGTATATTCTCAACTTAATTGAATTGTATCCCGAGCCTCTGTCTTATAAGCAACACAAAGCTGCCAGGAGAGCACTTAAGACACCATGCTCAGATCCCCGAGTCAGGAGGCTTTAGTTGAAGCGCATACAATCACAATAATATGGGTAGATTTTTAATATTGCCCTGCCACTGCTCCCTAAAGCAATCACAGCAAACTCACTGCGTAGGGGCGGGGGTAACTAAATTGGATTATGGGCCACAAGCACTTTAATTTTCTTGCGGGAACTAAAACGAATGAAGGAGCATCCGCATCACTTTGCCACCTCCCTCAGAGGAGCGAGTAAATACTAGCAACTGCTGATTTTTAGAGTGAACTTTGACAAGTGTGGCTGTGGCAACAAAACTCACTCAAGACTTCACACCATCAGTTAAAAAAAATAAAAAATAAAAAATAAAATAAAATCCTCCAAAGCAGTTCATGCTCCCATTGTGTTACGTTGAGGTTAATACCACAGGCTGTGTGACACAACAATGAACACATCTTGATATTATCTCAGGTAATTATCCAATTAGTGCTAATTGAACTTATACACTACAGAGGATCGGATTGTTTGTGCAGTGTCCTTGAAAATGAATAACTGCAATGAGTAGCAGAGTTTGGATAATCACATCTTAATGACTATGCACCTGTGACACAGCTATTATGCCACTTTGGATGAGATCATAGAAATGCAAAGTAGGGTTGCCCAGAGGTGAAGCAAACCCAAACAAATCTCTGTTTTATTGAAAAGAAATCACACAAACGAATCAAATACACAAAATGAAGTAATAACATTTAACGCCTCGCCTCTTTTTAAAACCTTGACCTAACACTAAACTGCCTACTTATGTCTCTCCAGTGATAATCTTCTCTCTGATAAACAATCACAATATATAGAGTAAATGCAAATGAACCCACATTTGAAAAAATCAGCTTTAGAAGCAACTCTTTGGTTTCGTATTTTCAGCATGATGATCTCGCCTCCCTATGTCCTCTCCCAGGCACTTTTTAGACCGGTAAAATCCCGATTAGGGCCTGTGATCTTGCTGAGCCACATAACTCGGTCAAAGTTATCGAGCGTTATATTTTGTGGCACTTTACACGCCGCTTATGTGAATTTAAAGCATGTTTGCAAGCTCAGGAAACATGTTTAAGCTTGAGAACTGTGTAAGCAGAAGACTCGCTTCTCTGACTTTCATGAGCTGATCCAACACATTTTGGCAGCATACGCCTCATAACCAACACCTTTTTCCAAAATGACCTTTCTTTTGTTAATTATCATTTAATTGCCCTTGCGACATAATAAAAATAAAATTGAGCAATTTACTCGTAATGTTCTGCACTGCCGAGTGTGACTTTAACCTGCAGGAACACAATGAGAAAGTGATTTATTTTTTTGTGGTGCAGAACTTGCTGGAGTGGAGTGAGTTAAGGTGAAGTAAGTTACTAGTAGCTCAGCTATAAACTTCATAGCGTCTAACTGTCTGGCATCGCTGCAAGGGTGGATATTGCCTCTTGCTTCCTCCTGAGACAGAGATGGACACAGACTCACAGCCGCATGACACTTTGTTTTTCTTCTGCAATTTTCTAACAAAACCCGCAGCGTGCTGTCACCTGATATCAAGAAGCTTACCACTGACATGTTTTCCACCCAATCAATGTTTAATTTAAAAGCAGTGTCTACAGGAAACTCGAGGAACTTTTTATTGACAAGTTAGATTCAAGTTGTTCCCTATTCCTTTGTTTTCTCCTCCAACGTCTCCATCACGAAGTACTTTTTATACCTCTGTGAGACTGTCAGAGAGAAGCATGCATTGTCTAAGTACCAAGGTCTGAATGGGCGAAAAGTAGGGGGACGTCTCCCCAACGCCCAAACAGAACAGTGGGGGCAAGAAACAGTGAGAGATGTGAGAATGTTAATCAGCAGCACAACTCTGTAGCTTAACAAACAGCACTAATTACACAAGGATAAAGACTTGTTCATCACACAGCTTACGAGACACAAGTTAATTGCCTCTGCTTGCAGTCCTCCCTCTCCATCTAAAGTCAGCTCATTCCAAAGTCACTTGGAGCAAGAGCCACTGCTTTAATTTGTCTGTTTCCTCTCTCTTGTTCATTCAGTGTTTTTGCCCTTATTTCTTTGGGTGCATCTCCCTTCTTACAGGAAATCTAGCTGAACCCGCACTACTAAATCAAAGAGTTGGAAGCCTATGTTGATATTTTAATGGTCTGCCATTACAGCTGACAGTACAAACATGGTGAAACAAATCGGCGTAGGATGTAAGCACGCTGGTTGAAATCTATATCATACAAAGCACTAGAGCTGCAGCCCCGAGCGATGGAATCTATTACTTTCCTTAGAGGTTATCACCTGTAATATGGATGCATACATAGAGGTCACAGAGCAACGATATTCAGAATGAAAACAGGGAATTGGATTTATGTCATTCTAGCATGTACACCACAGAGGTGCTCTCCAACTGTGCCTTTGGCTGCAGAGCTGTGTGGATCAATACGCTAAAAATACACTGACTAATGTGTTCAAGATGGTATTTAGACGTGTTTGTATGTAGTAGGCCTTTTACTTCTGCAGCGACCCGTGTCTGTGCTTGTGTGAATGTAACAGCTACAGCTGTGAATACAGAGTCAAGGACGGTTATCTGTATTGTACTGGTAAAACGTGATTGGAATAAGATGGGTGGCACAGAAAAGTAAAAGTGAAGAAATCTGAAGTCAAAAGTTTCGACAGTCAACGGTGAGCTTGTCATGGCTGCCAAAAGACTAAATGATCAAAGCAGAGCAGAAAGCAACAAGTGTAAAGGGAGGGGAAGGCAGTTGTGAATCACACACGCACACACACGTCTCTCCACACTTTGTCAGCAGGGGATTTAAAAATCTACTTGTCTACTTATCCAGTATTGAGATGTTCGTATCACATGAACTGTAAAATGATGAGGCAAGGAATTGCACCGGCGGCATTCCCTACTTCATCCTTTTATATTAACCACTTAGAAACAGATCATCCATTATCTGCTACCTAAGGGATTCACATGAGCTGTGATCAAATGTGTTCCTTCTCTCTGCTTTTTTAATCAAATACTGTATCAACATATTTTGCCAGATTGATGTTAGGGGTATATTTCATGTTGCTGCATAAGGTTTCATAAATACAGCAGCTTATGGGCAGTGTGGGTTTCAGCTGACATGATCTGTAATGTCACTACATTATTAAATAACCAACTCCACTGCTGAGCCTTTCCCCCGCTTTTTACAAAACACCTTTCATCCGTACCCTTTTTTTATTCTCAATTACCTCAGGCTAAGGTCAGTCCAAGTTCATATTCACTGGGAGCCTTAAAAGGTTTTGCATGCCTTGTCCATGTTGTTTGAACATCTCCTGGTGGCCTGACAGTGACAACCAGCGAGACAGGTGTTAAAACACTGCTTTGCACTTCCATGTGACATGTAAGCTCTCATCTGAGACAATTCAGACATCAGAGAAAAACTAAAGTAACAATCCCACAAGGCTACTGAAACTAGGGTTGGACGATGTGACGGTGTATGCGGTGCGACGGTATAAATGAGTCCACTGTTACAGATTTGGCAATAGTGTTTCTACTGTGAGAGCAGCTCAGGGCTGGCTAAGTGGCAAATCAGGACTGGATTCTTGTGTCATCTTACAATTCATGTGCCATCTCCCAAATCAAGCTGATGTGCAGACGTGGAGGAGAGTGAAGTTGGAAATACAGAAACCTGTAACACTTGAAAGGAACCTTAAAGCTTCCATTTGAGAGAATTTTAGAGTCTTTCATTTTTAACCCAAGTGTTTTCTCATGTGAGGCAGCTGCTTTTTCATTTTTATGGCAGTCCCAAATAAAAGATGCAAATAATCAAACGTGATGAAGTACAGTATGGTCATTTTAAGCTATTCTTAACTGAATATACAGAACAATTACTGTAGCATAATATATACCTTTACCATGATTTAAAATGGCATATATCCCAACAGAAGATTTTGGCCATATCACCCACACCTACTGAAAACCTAAAGGAAATTTCTTATAAGTTCCTCTTGTACCTTGTAGATTTAAGCTGCTGGGCCTAACAAGTAGAGCATCAGCATATTTCCATTTACAGAATATCTTAAGAAAGAGTTTCTGTATTTAGTCAGTGGATCCGGGGATTTAGTGATTTAATGGTTCTCAATTCATTTTGTTAGAATAAAGAATAGTCCAGTTTCTAGATAACTGCAGAATGTACCCAATTTAAAAATGTACTGTTTCAGCCAAATGCTTCAATCTTGTGACTGTTATCTCATATTGTGCAGTGGACACAATCAAATCCTAAATCAACAAACACTAAATCATCACAGATAGGTTTCCCAGAAGCAAAATCTTATCATCCAAGCAGCCTGTGCGCCTGTTTGGAAGTCTGTGTTGTGCATACTGGTTTGTTTCAGCCTATATGATAGGAGAAATTGACTGTTATTGGTGAGGTGGGTTGAAAAGATCAGGAAATCTCTACTAAGAGAGCACTTCATCATTGCCAGGCTTTCCTGTGACATAATGCATACCAACAGGTAGAGCTTCTGTAGGCTACACAGCCCTTAAGGAGCAGGTAAAGTATATGGGAATCAGACACACACACACCTGCCGTTGAGCAAGGCAAGCAGCTCCCCAGCGTGGTACAGGTCGTTGCGCGTCACCCGGCTGAAGCGGAAGGAGTTGAGGTTGCAGAAGGTGACAGAGGGGAACACAATCTGCGGAGCCGCCACCTCGTCCAGCTTGGTGACATGAGGGTACTGGAAGTAGAACTGCACCCGGTCCACGCACACCATCACCAGCACACCCAAGGAGCTCAGGAAGAACAAAATCCACAGGGTGCGCTTGATACACATCCGCTCATAAGTGAACATGTGCGATATGCCATGCAGCGTGGACCTGCTGGCGAAAACTTCAATGGGAGCCGGCCGCTTGTAGTCCATGTCCTCCGAGTCCGCTTTGAGATCCATTATGTCCCCGGGATGAGTTTAGATGAATGAAGGCTATGGGATTGCAAACGGAGGAAAGTGGCTTTATAGACAGGCAGATGCTTTATTAATGGCAAGGAGGTTAGTGTCTGCAAGTTCACGCCCTTCTACGCATGTATTTCTCATGCAGTCTGTGTGAGATGTTGCGTCACTGAGAGCCGGCAAAATACCCCGACATTCAGAGCATTTTATCCAAGATATCCTCAAAATACCCGGTCCTTAATGGAAAACACTTGGAGAAAGTATGGGGGAAAGCGTGTGTAGTACCTCGGCTGGGGTCACACTTCCATAATAAATAGCCCGGTGTGGAGCGCGCATGGATAGATGCCAACGCTGTCCTCTCCTCGCACACTCTTGTAATATCACCGAGTTGATATTTGGCTTCCACGCTCAAAACAAAAAGCAAAAGCACTGGGCAGGTCTGCAAAAAAACACAGAGCACGGTCGAGGAGGAAGAAAACAATCGGACAAATCACCACGGCGAGGAAAAAAGGGAAATCTGAAAGAGAAAATCAAAGCGGCGGTGCATTCTCTGTGGCAGAGAGTACACTGGCTACATGGCTTTCTCCGCTCTTCATATGCAATCCCAACACGTGCAGAATAACAAATAGCAGGCTGATTTCTCGCCCGTTAACGTCTTAAGAGCAGTCGTCGGGGCGTCCGGGGTTTTTTCACAGCCAGCATAAACAGCTGCATCACAGGGGAGCTGGGTCTGTCAGAAAGCTGCCTCGGTGCGCCTCTGCTCGCTTGCTTGCATCCATCCCCTCCTCCGAGCTTCCTCCACAACAATGCAGGGATAATTACTCCGGTGTCGTTTGGATCCCCGCTGGTTTATTCTCGAATAAGTGTTCTGGAAAAATAAGTGTACCAGGTGTAAAAAGAGGCTGAAATGCTCAGCGTTGTGGATTCAGGGGGAAGCCACCTCAGGGGTGGTCACGGTTTGCCGGGATCAATTAAATTCGCCCCAAAGAGAAGAGAGCAAGGATAGGACGGCATGTGTTTTACACCGGGTGACGAAGTCCAACGTCGGTGTCACTTTAGCAATGTATGTGTTTAACCCAGAAGCCTGTACTGAGTCTACAAATTCAGCTATGACGATACAGTATGACTCAAATATTAGTCATTACCTTCACAACCGCTCGTTTCCTCATTGCGTTCCACTGGCAGTCCTCCAAACTGAACTGACGTTAGCTTAAATGGTTAAAAACTAGCTAACAGTTAGCATCAAGTCTGACTTTCGACAGGTAAAAGTTGCTTTTTTCATTTAACAAATAAATAAACTATAAATTTGGCGACAAAACGTTCCTTGTCATTAACACATCATTTAAAGTGAGTTAAATTAGCTGTTTTTTCAAGTTAAATTAGCTCGGCTAATAGCATTAGCTAAGTGAGTACGACCGAATTCTAACCGTTAAGGTGTAATGGAAAGTTTGGTAAATGTCAGAATGCAGCTAATGTATGGTGGCCCTTAAGGGTCAAACGCACAACAACATTGCTCAAAAAGAGACTTACACTAATATTGGTAGCCTAAGTTGGTTTTTAATTTTAAGCTTTGACCTGAATCAAGCCATTGTAATCAACCTACATTTTTACTTAAAGGATATTAACCCCAAAATAAAGAGTTCTTTTAGCTGTCACTACCATCTGTAGTTCTCTTGTGGCCCACTGAGCTAAATTATCATCTAATAAAATTATATAATATGATTTAAAAAAAAAAAAAAAAAAAAAATCTAAACTAGTTTTGCATCAAATTTTACTTTCTCCTATTTTTATTTTATAAATGGTGACAAAGCTTTTCCTCATCATTTGCAGGAGAGGTTAAGTGAGTTATCGTGCTGTCAAACCTGCCCTGTTTGGTTTGGTTCAGTCGAATTCAAGTTTGTTTGCCCCCTAAGTGCAGTTTGTTTGGGCAGGTGTGAACACAGCAATCGCACTCGGGTGCGCACCAGAGCCCCAGACCCTCTTGAAGAGGTGGTCTCGGTCCGGTTACAAACGAACTCTAGTGTGGTTCATTTGTGGTGAAGCGTGTTCTGACCTCGATCCGAACCAACTGCAGTCACATGACACATTGTTTGGGTTAAACATGAGCATGTTACAGTCCTGGAGGATTATTAATGTGCACCTCCTCCTGTACTGCCTTAATATGCACATTCAGCACATCCAATGCATCAAAACATTGTTTTCTAGTTGGAGCCGCGCCTCGTTTTCAAACTGTATGGTTTGACTAAAATGAACAATGACAGCAATATAGTCCACGATGAGCAGCGCTAAAATCAACCTGCGTAGTTGTCCCTCCATTGTGACATTAGAAAGTGTCACATTTATCTTGCAAGTGTACTCTTCTTCAACGTTTTGTTTACTTCCTGGATTTTTCCCACATGGAAATTCTGACCAATCAAGAGCAGCTTTCTCGCACAGGCATTTGATCTGGTCCGCTTGTAAATGCTGCCGTGAGAACACGAACCAACTCTAGGCAATTATGTAAGTTTGTAACAAAATTAGTCCCTGATTCAGACCAAAGCAAAACAACTCTAGGTCTGAAAGCACCCTTAGATTACCTGATTTCTGTCAGGGCTGTTAAAATGCCGACCACTGTAATGTAAAGTAAGGTTACAGTTGTAATTAGCTAATGTAAGGCGGCTCTGAAGTGCAAAGCACACAGGAAACAAACATTTCAAAAAACACAGGCTAAAATAAGATTAACATTTTGCATATTACAAACCATTTTTTATGATGTTTTTGGCATTTCTGCTTTATCTGATAAAGAGAGAGACGAGAAAGAAAAGGCAGGGGGATGACATGCAGCAAAGGACCTTAGAATGAGTCGTTTACATCTGAATAGGGAGCAGGTCCTCGTTCATGGAGATCGCCATGTTCCCCACCACGTTTCTACAGTAGCCCAGAATGGACAAACCAATCACTGGCTTCAGATAGGGCCATTCGCATTTTCATGTCAGCCCCCTCAGTTAGAAGCCCATCTGTGATGAGCAGCGTCAAAAAACACTGATTTGTGACAGGAAACTGTTTTATTCAGTGTTTTTACTATTTAAATCACCAGGTCTGTTTGTTTTGAAGAGGAGGAGACCTCGGCAGATAACTCGGCTTCCGGCAAAAACCACTTGAACATCTGGATCCTACATTATCAGAGAAAAAACATGAGCACATATGAGCATGTGGTGGGCGAGCAGCCCATCTCAAACACTCCAAACAGCATCTGTGCAACACTGATTTATAATGTGTCCTGAATTTGTCAGTTAATTGTTGGATGATGTTGACAAATGCATTTGCATTTTTCAGATTTTGTCAAATTGCTTTCATTTACTTGTGTGAATTCCCTACAGGAGAATAGCAATTTTTATGATTTTTTTTATACTGAGAAACATCCAAAGTGTGCTGTTTATGGTGCCAATGGTTAGGATAAGATTTCCATTTGTTTTTTATATATTCAGTTTACTGCAATTACACATGACTTAGCACACTGGCATTTTTTTGTACACAGCGCTAGTGGTGATGAAGTCTGTCACATGGCTTTTGACTGTGTTCATGTGTAATTTTTAAATGGAAAAGCTTGGAAAGTTTAGATTCATGTAGTTGCTTATCCACACACTGCACTAGCTTGGGCTAAATTCAAAACAGTGAACACAGAGTCAGTGTAGTGGCTGGTTCTTAGGGGCAGAAATGAAAAAAGGAAGAGTTGCAGCAGTGTTATAGTTAAATTCTGTCCTAACAGCATACTGTGCAGGTCTTGAGCTGACTGAACAGAAGGGGGCACTTGCCTAGCTTGAGGTGGATGACTCCCTTTAAGGCACAGACATACTGTAGTTTAATAAAGGTTTCCCAAAAAGGGCACTTTAGCACTTAGAGGTCCGCTCACTGGAGGAACTTAGTGCTCACATGACGTCTAACTAAAAGGCAAAAACAACCTATAAGAAAAAGATGAGCGACACATTACATTTGCCATAGATATGTAGCAAAACATTACATATATGTTAATTTAAAAAAAATAATAATAATAATAAAAAGTTATGTAACAGTAAACAAGAGAATTTTAAAAGTTCAGGACGAAGTAATGTGCTTCAGGATAATTAACCACTTCAAAATCATTCAGCAGTGCTAATGATGCACACCTGCGCATACTCACACACATACTTACATATCTGTACACAAATACATATCTACTGTTATGCAGAAACACACACTGTATGTTGTCAGTCCAGATGTAAATTTCTTGCTTAAACAAATCCTCACAAACACTTATACATGCACATATATCTAGCTTTGCACACATAGATTTACACAAATATACAGTATTACCTGCATACATGCTGTATACACGCATGCACATACCACACATACACCTTCACACACGGTTATACATGGTTGCACGCATGCACACAGTTGTACACAGGCTCACACAAATCCCTGAACAAATCTATTTTCTCTCCTGACCAATTCTCTGTAGTTGACTGAATGGAACATCCAAATATGTCAGAGTGAGTGAGTGAGCCAAACACAGGCAATAAGGCAGATGTGTCGCAAGACTGCCAGTGCCAAATCTGTCATAGAAACCGTATTGCCAAGAGGCGAGGGGAGCTCACCCATGAAATTGTTCATAATGCGTCCATAATTGCCATTTGCCATAGTATTGACTGTGACAATGTGGCAGTCATCTATAAAGCCGGCATCTTATATTGATCAGCAGTGCTGGGAAGATGAGCCATGCTCCGTTCCAGTGAGGTGATGTGAATTCTGGGTAGACGTTGTGCAACCGTGACACACATGGGTTTGAAATTACAGTAGATATTAAATTACCGAGGTACATTCTGATAGCAGGTGACGGGATGTACGGTTACCCAAATTTAGCTTTTGACATGGCTAATTGTTCATGCCACAATGATGCTGGAGTGACTCGCTGAGAGGTTACTTCTATCCATTTACATTATTCTGAAGAATATGATAGTGTAATGCTCCTCAGAGGTACCTGGATGAATAGGCCTCTCAGACAAAGCCGTTTTTCAGTGCAGCTTTCTTTGCAGGCAGCTCTTTGGATCAGCCAGGCTTTCTTGCTGTCCAGGCCTGCTTATGAATACATTTCCATCCATTGGCACCATGAAAGTGGCTCTTTATTTTACAAAAGACATTTTGAAAGCTCAGAAGTCGAAAAAGAAAAGTCAGATTTATTGGCAGCACTTGTTCTGTTCTCAGAGGGGAGAATTACTTACACTAAGAGATTATCAAGTAAAAGGTATTGCACAATCTAGCAGTTATCTCGGTGATTCAGTAAGAGTGTCTTTGCAGAGTATATTTTATCACAGTGATCAGGTGTTATGCACTGAGTCTAGCTTTTATTTCCAAGGTACATTATTTGTTTGTGTAAAGGCACAATACTTAATTAAAATGTTAATGCCACAGTTGTTCTAAGCACAGAACTAGAGCATGCCACCCCTACCAAACTGATTACATGGTTTTTAATACAGTTGCAGACTTCAGCTACCCAAGTTATTAAGGTGGTTTCAATCAGTAGTTTTTGTAAAAACAGGAGAACAGGGCTTTTTTCAATTACTGTTAGCTAAGGGGAAAAAAAGTACTGATAATACCTTTCATTGCGAGGAATGAGGAGGTAAGAGGCATGTTTTCAATAAGCAGGAAAGCACTGAGAGGCACTGAGAAAAAGAGGGAGCAAAAAGCATTAATGACAGCTAGCCCTATGTGTACACTTCCACACGGACATAAGAATATGAAAAGGAAAGACATTAGAAGTTTCCTGTCACCGTGCTCCTATAAAATAACTTGTTTTTCTGCTGGTGATGTGCATATCAGCTGTTCCACATGTTGAAGAGCGCATCACGTCTCTGAAAAACTGAGCTGATTTTAGCTTGAAGTATGAGAGGCAGCCGTACCAGGGAGTGAGTACTTTACAGGCAGCTTTAAAGGGATAGTGCACCCAAAAATAATAATTCAGCCATTATCTACTCACCCATATGCCGAGGGAGGCTCAGGTGAAGTTTTAGTCTTCACATCACTTGCGGAGATCCAAGGGGAGAGGAGGTAGCAACACAACTCCACCTAATGGAGGCTTACGGCGCCCCAGATTCAAACGTCCAAAAACACATAATTGAAACCACAAAATAACTCCATACTGTGATCCAAGTGTCCTGAAGCCCCCAATGCAGAAGTGGCAAAAACTCCAATTTATTGGACGACCACTCGATGCTGGTTCTAAAACAGAGTCAATCCCCATAGACCCCCATGTTAAGATGCCCGACGTTACAGCAGAAATAAACATGTTTACTGCCTGGTACAAAAAAAAAAAACAGTTTTGGTCTCTACAGCTAATTATTTACGTCTTCATGACAGCTGTACAGGGGGTGAATTTTTTAATATAACTCACCTGTTTACATTATATTAAACGGGCACTGTGTAGGAATTTCTCCCATCTAGTGTTGAGATCAGATATTGCATTCAAAGGGATAGCGCACTCTAGAGCATCACTGTTTCAAACGCATATTGCAACAACGGTAGCTGCTGTGTACCAAAAAGCTATGATAACATTGATGAAACCATGTCATCCGATGCTTATTCATTCAGGCTCCTACACAGACACACGTGACGCGAGTTGACAATCCCCCTCCTCACCATGTTGGCTGTGTTTACAATGTAGGACTGTTGGGGCGGGTGTAAATCGAAACAAACCAATCACGTCTTGTCTTTTGACAACTGACAAGTGGCTTAACCTCACACACCTCATCCCTCTCCTCGCAAGCGTCGCTTAGAGCTGTCAGCGACCAGCGCCGCTAACAGCACTAACAGCAGCTAACAGCTGTTAGCTGTGATTCTCCTTCAGCAGCTCTCTCCACCTGGGAAAGGCTACCCCAATGCTCTCTCCACCTGGGAAAGGCTACCCCAATGTTGACCCTCGTTTTTTGAAATCGCCGGTCACGTTGCCTTTTTTCAAATGCACGGGCACTTGTGACTAGCCTGCTTGCTGATGCTTTTCATCACTCTACCTGCAGGCAGAAACCGGAAACCGACAAGTGAAAACACGAAAGGCGATTCCATATTTCTCAAGTATGTCCCTGTACGTACCTGTATTTTCAAGATGGCGCACGTACATGATGAGACACCAGTCGCAATGTATATGTAAATGAGAATTTTGGAGCTTACGGACATACTTAGATACGCTGATGGAGGTAAATACACATGTGCTAGGACACACTTTTGACTGCAAAATTTGTTTGTCTCAAAGAACTGAAATTGTTACACATAGTGCCTTTAAGGCCCAAAGTCACGTTTATTTTAATGGCGGGGCCTCCTTGTGTGACAGGCTGTCTGCAGGGTGTCGCAGCACTCTGTAATTCTGAACCACTCCTTGGTCCTCAACAGCTCTACCATCTCATCTAAATATGGTCACTTCTGGCTCCAAAAACCAAGATGGCGATGGCCAAAATGCCAAACTCAAGGCTTCAAATATGCGGTCCACAAACCAATGATTGACGTCATAGTAGCCAAATCCCTTATTATAGTATTCAGTCTACGACTGACAAAAGCTGCAAACATTAGCATACCTGGTTTACTAGTCTACTACATACATTTCTTTCCATCCAAAGACAAAGAGCATGAAATTAACTAAATACATTATGTTGTAGGTTAACTACATCAGCTCCGTCCTGCTCTTTGGGATATACTGTATATTAACTGTTAGCTAATGCAAACTGTTTCAATACCGATCGGCATATTGTTAGGTTTATTACATACCGTTTACAGGAATATAGCAGAGCATATGTATGGAAAACTGGCTCATGTTAGCACGGGGGCAACAAGAGGTTTGTCTCCATAACACTTTGTGAGGTCGAGTCTCCTTTAATATTTCATTTGGATTACACTACTGGTGAGAGTAGGTTTACACACATGGGAAGATTATCCAATCTCTCCACTCCGTTTCTCTCCTCCCCACTCTCTTGTGTCCTCCTTTCCTTTCAGCTCACTCCATGCAGATTGGCTTCTACTTTGGCCAAGGGTATGTCGTGTGCCAACCAACTCAGTGGGAGCTGGCAGGGAATATGAATACACTCAGGGGTCCCATTGACAAGTCTCTTTAGTTATCATTGGGCAAGCAGGACACAGAGGGAGCAAGAGGCTCTTGACCCTGATGATATGAGTCTGTTTCCAGCCCACACCTATATCTGGCTTCCAAGCAACTGTTGTCTTGGCACAGATCCAGAGGATGACATCATCAGAAGGTGACAGACAAGGTTTTCATAGACAGATGGTCGTTAGATCTAATAATGACTATCTGCAGGTTCCAGCCCAGACAAATGCATACTATCTAGTGGGCAATGATCATTATCAGTCAAGGACGTCTTTATCGACATCAGGGAAATTCATCAACAGGAAGCCTCAATAGCCTCAACTGCACCATAGCTCTTTGTGACGCAATTCACCGAGATGCCTTTCCTTCAAGTGATGTTGTACTTAGGCATTTGCAACTTTGTAAGGGTAATGCTTCTCAACTCCTCTGGCCCTGTAAACTGCTATTATGCTCCTCAGTGAATCCAAGAGCAAACAATACCAGGCTAATGCGCAGCAGGAAGTTTACAATCCTCCATGCATCTAATTTTCATGGAGGCAATTCTTGAGAGTTCCTTTGCACACCAAATTATAGAAGGATAGTTACTTTGATAGAAAATGGCCAGTCTTGCTTTGATTCTCAAGTCTGACATGTGCCTTCGGAGGAATTTGGAGCCGTTTCTAAAAAGGTAGAGCTATTATATCTCAAGCCACTTTGATATCAGCATCTAGCAGTTGGTACAGATGAAGGCAGTGGCGGAGGAGGTATTCAGATCTTCCTTAAAGGGACAGTTCAAAAATACAAATTGTCCTCCTATGTAGTGCTATTTATCTATCTAGATTGTTTTGGTGTGAGTTGCTGAGTGTTGGAGATATCAGCCATAGGAATGTCTGCCTTCTCTTGAATATAACAGAAATAGGTGGCATTCAGCTTGTGGTGCTTAAAGTGCCAAAAACATATATTTGCATATATTTGAAAAACTCAACAGCAATGTCTCTGTCCAGAAATCATGACCCAGCTACTCAAGGTAATCCACAGACCTTGCTGTGAGCAGTTTCATGGAGGAAGTATTTTTTCTCTACTGAACTACACCCGCCAATTGCACCACAACCCGGTCTCACTCTGAAGTCGTCGAAATCAGGCACTTGGGCAGTGACTTGCAGCGTCAGACACCAAGAAGAAAGGTGTGCTTTAAGGGGCCTCGCAGGGTAACGCCGGATTTCCACTGGATGCGTGTTGCGGAACGGCAGCACTGGTTATCCGCTGCGTGCTCCGCCGTCCGTCAATACCCACCGGCTGCGTTTGCTGTACAGAGCGGTGCAGCTCTGCCAGAAGACATCTCGGTGCACTGCCATGATTAATATCTCCTCGTCCATGGTGTCAACGAGGTGAAATGACGTCTTTATTTTGAAAGAGACTGTATGTAAATGTTAAATTTCCTGTCAATACGGAAGTGTATTTTGACAGAAGACAACGCATGTAACAGAAAAACTTGACACGGCGTCCAAGAATGTCAACAACCAACGCACCCAGGGTACCTTGCACGCCGAATCTGGACGTGGAAAGACCATGACCAAACATCAATATGTGACGAAGTTTAAGTGAGAATGTGTTGCATGTCATCGTGCAGAAAGAAGGGTGCATCTCAGCTAACATCACTGGACTAGTTCAGCCCAGTTCAGACCAGATCACTATGAGACAAAACTGTTTATTTAAAGTTCCCCAGGTAAAAGTACTCATTATGCAGAATGGCTGGTTGCTAAATAATAAATTACTGGATAAAAATTACTGATGCATTAATGGGTTCATCACTTTAATGTCTCAGCTTGCAAAGGTATAGCTTATTTAAATACTCTGGGTTGCTGAAGCTAGAAAAAATTATCATAATTTATTATTTGATTTGAAAATTGTAATAATAATCTTAATTTTCAAAGTGACTTAAGCTGTCATATAAATGTAGTGGAGTAAAAAGTACAATATTTACCTGTCTGATGTAGAACAGCAGAAGTATGAAGCCTACAATGGAAATACTCAAGTTCTGTAAAACTGTACTAGAATACAGTAAATGTTGGCTACTTAGCTACATCCAACCACTGGATTGAGGAGGTGGTAGAATGCAGTTTGTGGGTGCGGAGGTACCACCTCTTAGAGTGGTTGATTGTGTCTGAACATGGGTTATTCATCTGTGTCTGCAGTTCAATACAGCATCAGGTCTCTCCGCTGCAAAATTGATTCTCAGCCGCTGGAAGAAAAGTTTTTAGAATCATCATCCTCAAACTTCGAGCACTTTCAGCCTCGGGCTCCATCCACGATGAGTGCCATGAGATATTTGGAGAGCTGGTGATGTGAGACCTTTGCACTTACTTTACACTCACTGTGGTTGACATTTTAACAAATCGAGAAGGCAGGCAAAACCAGTGAAATGTTCCAGTTAATGTGCTGTTGCAAGTATTTTGGCTCACAGGCAGATCCTCTTTCAGCACTGACGCAGAGAACAACACAGAGACATTTGCGTTTTAGATTTTAGAAGGTAATGATCGCACGACTTCGTTAGATTTCTCACGAGCAAAACATGCTGCTCACAACTGCTGCTAATTGCGTATTTGCTGATGACTTGTGAGCTCATTACTGTTACAGTTTTTGAGTGATTGGCTATTGTCCACAGCTGAAGCCCCATTATGGGACAGCATGGGAACTCCACCTCAGCCCTCTGCACACAGACTTCTACTCTCATGAGGAGTGCAAAAGGACATTTAAATTAGCCTTAAGGAGGAATTAATCCTAATGACTTCTTTTCATTAACAACTAATTAAATATTCACATGCCGGCTCCAATCTAACCCCCCACACCCCCTCTTTGTCTCTGTCTCCTATTTCATTGGTGGTCTGCTGCACAGTATTCTGCTGTACTTGAGAGGAAGGCAAAAGTAAATTGTATTGTGCCACTGCATGTATGAGATATGGGCTTAGCAAAATGGGCACCTAGTCTATAATATGACATGAAAGGCATTAGTTTTCATTGAAGAGATAATTGAAAATTAAATCGCCAGCAATTACTTTTTATAGCTGACCACTGAGAGTGCTTATAGGGATACTCATTGTGAATGAATATTCAGGATTTTCAAGCCTGTTATTAAAATGGCACAAGTGAAATGACAAGGAATTTTCCCCCCAATAACATTAAAAAAGAATCTGCTGTGTTTTTTGCGCCGAGGCAATTTTGAGGGAGACATAGGGAATATTCTTGATATAGACATTTTGAGATTTCGCTTTTATGATTTACCAAGCAGCTGGCTGGCCACATGGGCCCCAATCAATAGCTTTAAATCATATTGTTAGCTCTGAAGGGCAGAATGAAATACAGAAGCAAGAGCTGAGTAAAGCCCCCCCACCACCCTTAAGAATGGATCAACATTGGTTCTCAGTGAAACCAGACGAAATATCTGAGTGAACCAGTCCAGGGAGAAGAAAAACCTTTTGCATCTTGCAGCAACAAGGTTATGCACAGTTCACTGTAGGGTGCAGGTTTCTCAGCATTCACCAGCATAACATTAACACTGGCTCACAGCAGCTAGGGTTTACATAAATCCTTATCTTTTAAAAGGTCCAGTGTGTAAGATTTAGGGGGATTTAGTGGCATCTAGCTGTGAGCATTGCAGATTGCAACCAGCTGAAATTTCTCCCACTGAGGGCTCATTTATGCTCAACATTAGAGACAGAGACGAACATATCCTTCTGTCTGTACTCTGTGTTCATTTCATCCGTGTTTGGGTTTGTTTCCTGATAGCTTACGGATACAGACGAAACAGAACAATAACCCGGTCTCACTCCGAAGTCATCAAAATCCGTCGCTTGGGCAGTGACTTGCAGCATCAGAAACCAACAAAAAAAGGCGTCCTTTTACATCGGCATGATATGCGGTCAGTTGCCGTTATAGTTTAACAGTGCCTGGCGCAACAGGAGGATACGCGGCGGAACAAGGACAAAAGTTAAGGCAGCGAAAGTCCGAGAAGGGTGGGCAGGAGTGGTGGTGGATGGGTCCAACAAACACCGACCTTCATGCGAGAGAGCAGGGTTCATATCCCAAAAGATTCTAAAGCCAAACCCTGTTCTTTTCCCCTAAACCTAACCACGTGTGTTTGTTGTTGAAGGAAAAAAAAACATAAAATTGCTGTGTTGTACTGACGTAGTGCATGTTGAAAGAGACTGTATGTAAACGTTAACTTCCTGTGAAAACGGAAGCGATGTTGAAAGAAGACAGACAGAACTTGACACGGTGTCCCAGAACGTCAACAACCAACACACCCAGCCTTGCACGTCGTATGAGGACGTGGAAAGTCCATGACCAAGACGTCAATATGTGACGAGGTCGGAGTGAGAATGTGTTGGAGCAATACACCTGGATATTGTAAGCGCAGTGTAGCATAGTTTAAGCGAGATACGACTGTAGAAGATAACAAGGAAATTTAAATAATGGCGAAACAGAACAAATCCGTAATAGAGTGAAAAGAATTCCCAGTCCACATGTTGGTATCATAACGTTAATGGCCACACAGACCACCGTCGTCCACACTTCTGCCTCCATTTAAAGGTACAATGTGACAACCTCCTCCACCATCACCTCTGTTGTGTGGAACTTTTGACCCTGCCCTTTAGTGCCATATATTGGTCCTATCCATGCCATCATAAAGGATGCATGGAAGTATGAAGGCAGTGACATTTACAGCATTTGAAATGGACATTGCTATTTTCGTACAGTAAAGGGAGTATAAATGAGCCTCATAGCTCAGGAGGTTTTTACTAAGAGCCGAATTATCTGCAAAGGTCTCCTCCTCTCCAAAACAAATGAACCAGGTGATTACAACTAGTAAAAACACTAAATAAAACAGTTTCACTTTACAAATCAGTGTTTCTCTAAGGCTGTGGGACAAGTTGCTAGCCCAGCACCTCCTAATGCGTGCTGACCATTTCTGTCTGATAACTTAAGATCCAGATGTTCCGGAGGCTTTTACCAGGAGCCGACGTATCCGCAGAGGTCTCTTCCTCTCCAGAACAAATTAACCCACTGATTTAAACCAGTAAAAACACTGACTAATACAGTTTCACGTTAAAAAAAAATCAGTGGTTTTTATACATTGCTTGCTGCAGAGGGGCTTCTATCTACAGTGGCCACCACGAAAACGGTTTGTCCATTCTGGGCTACTGTAGAAACATGGCAGTGCAACAGTAGCTATGTTTCCATCCAAAAGTGATTTGAACCATTGGGAAATGCGCATTAAAAGAAATATGAATCCTGTGTGTTTCCATTAAATGTATGGACTTTGGTGAAAACTACGAACTCGCGCAAGTTTTCCGCAGAACCGGAAACAAAACAAGTCTCGCATTCTTCTTCTTCTTCTACATTTTCTGGCCATTGGCAACCGCATTACCGCCTTCCCGACCCAGAGTGTGGATATCACCATGGAGAGAGGTGCGCTACGTCAGACTTAATTCGAACATAACTGTTTCCATCCCCCGTTTTGCGAATCAACATTTTTTCCAATCAACCAAAACCCGGCTAAAGCAAGCGTATTTTAGTTTGTGCGAATCAGGGGTCTTTAATTCGAATTTTGGTGTTTCCATCATAATTTTCCGATGCGATACTTCTAGATGCGCATCTAAACAGGCTGATGGAAACATGGCTAGTGATCTCCATGGCCGAGGACCCATTCCCTATGTAGATATAAACAGCTCATTTAAAGGCAACAAAATCAGAACTATACACCAGAGAAAACATACTTGTTATATAATATTCAATTTCTGCCAATATATCCCACCTAAATCCTACACACTGGACCTCTGAATACAAAGGTCTGATAAAACATTTTTTAATCATGAAGGGGCTGATCTTGTCTTTTGATTACGTGTGTTATAAACAGCACCAAGATCAACATTGTGGGTGTCCCTAGAATAACCAGTCTAACTTAATTTCCTTTGACTATTCAAAATTATTGAGGTCCAAGTTAATTGTCTCCTCTCTAACTTCCACCCATAGTGTAGACAGTACTCATGCATGAAAGTAATATTACACAGACCAGTGAAGCTCTGAGATTGCGCTCTCCGTCTCTCTGTACTTCAAATTGTCAGTGGTAAAAAGTGATTGACGGAATACACAATAGAGTTGGAAATCAGAGGTCTGTTTAATGTCAGAACTGTGTTGTTAAACTTGCATCATCTCCAGACATCAAACAGCTCAATATCACATTTATTCCTCACGGTTACATATCTGACTCATATGTTACCTTTGATGGTTTATTATATTGTAAAAAAAAAAAAAAACCTGTTAGTGGTATGAAAGAATTTAACAGTTTGTGCAGTGACACATTAGGCTTCAAATTAACAAGTTACTGTTATCACAGCGTACTTATTGAGACTGACTGACGCTTTCTCTGTTAAACTGTGCTAATTGACATATAGTTATTTTCTCCCCTTTCCCTCGGGGAATAATTATGTTGACAGCCACTGACAGGTATGAATGTGCAGTGCGGTAAAAACATGCTTTACAAAACAGCTGCACAAGCTCCCCTCACTAGTGTTTGTGGTTGTTTTAATTAGATGTCTGTTTAACACTGGTATCACCACACATGCTGCTTTTTACTTACTGTATCACTTTCTAATAAATTCATACACAGTTCATACAAAAGCTGCTTTCACCAGTGTCTTGTTAGGTTGGGTGTGTTTTTTTAACTGGGAATATTTGATGAGCATTTCCTCTTTAAAGGGACAGTTCACCCCACAGTCAGAAATACATGTTTTTTTCCTCTTGCTACTTATCAGTCTAGACTTGTTTGGTGTGAGTTGCTGAGCGTCGGAGATATCGACGGTAGAGATGTCTGCCTTCTCTCCAATATAATGGAACTAGACTGCACTTGGCTTGTGGTGCCCAAAGCACCAAAATAAATAGATTTGAAAAACTCAACAGCAACATCTCTGCCCAGAAATCATGACCTGGTTACTCAAGATAATCCACAGACCTTGTTGTGAGCAGTTTCATGAGGAACTATTTTCTTTCTAGCAAACTACACCCGTCAACCAGATCACTACCCAGAAGATAGTGTGCATCTCCGTGGTGTGAGCTCACCTAGCACCACGGAACTAGCTAATATTACAGCTCAGCTGAGGAGGACGACATTGTTTACATCTCCTGCTGTCATGAGCGTTAGCCTCTAATCTACGGCCCTGAAATATGATATGTCGGCCTGGGCCTCTCTGTAGCACCACAATGCTTCATTTATAGTGGTAGGTTGTGGCACATTTTATCTTTATCAAAAAATTGCAGCCTCTACGATTTGGATATTGCACTTACTGTCATTTGGATATTTTGATGCACAGATCCCTCTGCACATCCTACATGAAACTGCTCACAACAAGGTCTGTGGATTATCTTATTCAACCAGGTCATGATTTCTGGAAAAAGACATTGCTTTGACTTCTTCAGATCTATTTCTTCCGGCACTTCTGGTTCAATTATATTAGAGAGAAGGCAGATATCTCTACGGACGTCATCTCCAACACTCTGCACCTCACACCAAAACAATCTAGATAGCACTACAAGAGAGAAGAAAAATGTGTCTTTTTTGATTTGGGGTGAACTGTCCCTTTAAGTGTTGGTATCTTATCCTTAAGGCCCTCTAATGGTCCAATACACACAGCATGGGAAGGATGAAGCAACATGGTATGTCTGTTTTTAATCACCTTTCTCTTCCCTCTATCACTCAGTGAGGGATGCTTGGAGCAGCAGCCTCCTTTTCCACTCCAGTAGACCCTATCACTGCTGCAACTGAGGGCCAGGACCCAGCAGCTCGGCGGCAGCTGAGACCAGGGCAGAGGGGGGACAGGGGAGAGGAAACAGGCAAGCAGCTAGAGGTGAAAGCAGCCGCAGGAGGACGGAGATGGATGAACAGTACTCCACAGGATCAATCAAGCACTCGTAACCACAGCAGATCATCTAACATGCTGCTGCACCAACTCCTCCTCCCTGCCCCCAATAAACTACATCACCTCACAGCCTATATGGCACCTTTTTGCCAGATACACAGAGAGAGGCAGACTGAAAGAGAGACACAGAGAAAAAGAGGGAGGTTGGAGGATAGTAGGAGAATGTATTGATTGTTTTCACTGGGGTATAATTGCAATTAAAGGTTGCAAACAGCCCAGTGGATCAGTTTCGTTGCTGTCACCCACCAGGACACATGGCAACACTGATGCATCCCTACACATTTCCTCGGCCAGCAGGGGAAAAACACTAATACACTGTCGGCCCCTGTAGACTGTGTAGATTAGTGCCATGGTGTGCAGTAATTTAGCGCTTCTGCAACTTCTCACACATTATGTATAAACAAAATTTGTCACTGGCAAATAACACCACGGCCCCCAAACAGATGAAAGGAGCAGTAAATGTTTTAACTAGTTGTTACTCTCAGGTCAGAAGGAAACTAATTACTGGATCTGAGATCAGATGCAGATCAAGAAAAGTAAATTTCCATGAGATTCTTGCCCTCATATTAACATCCGACAACCACTAGAATTTCAACTATAGATATGTTATATTTGTATGTTTCACATGTAGCATGTGATATGTTGAAACTTTACATTTCAGTTTATGTTTGGTTATGCTGAGGGACAAAAAACACTCGGTCAGGGTTAGGAAACATCATGTTTTGGCCGAAAATCCCAGTTTGGTTACTACAAACACAGCTGAAAATGTCCAAATTCTTGTTTAAAAAATACCTGCTGTTGTTGCTACAAACCTGGCTGGACATGTCCCACACTGTCATTTAAAATACCCGCATTCGTGGTTATAAAGCCGGTTGGATATGTTCTGAACTGTCATTAAGAAACACCCACTTTTGTCGCCACTATCACAGCTGGACATGTCCCAAACTGTAGTTAAAAATACCTGCTTTTGTCGCTACAAACATGGCTCACTGAAATGAATCACTGAAACTGTCATTGAAAAACACACCCTTTTGTTGCTACAAACTCACCTGGTTATATCCTGAACTGTCATTGAAAAAAACACCCACTTTTGTCGCCACTATCACAGCTGCATTGAAAAAAACACCCACTTTTGTCGCCACTATCACAGCTGGACATGTCCCAAACTGTAGTTAAAGATACCTGCTTTTGTCGCTACAAACATGGCTGGATATCGCCAAAACTGTCATTGAAATCACCCGCTTTTGTTGTTACAAACTCGGCTGGTTATGTTCCGCACTGTCATTAAAAAGACACCTGCTTTTGTAGCCACAATCACAGCTGGACAGGCCCCAAACTGTCATTTAAAAAACCCGCTTTTGTTGCTACAAACTCACCTGGTTATATCCTGAACTGTCATTGAAAAAAACACCCACTTTTGTCGCCACTATCACAGCTGGACATGTCCCAAACTGTAGTTAAAAATACCTGCTTTTGTCGCTACAAACATGGCTGTATATGTCCCAAACTGTCACTCAAAACACCCCCTTTTGACACCACATAAACACACCCTTTTGTTGCTGCAAACTTGCCTGGATATGTACTGAACTGTCATTAAAAAACATGTGCTTTTGTCGCCAAAATCATAGCTGGACATGTCCCAAACTGTCATTAAAAATACCCGCTTTTGTCACTACAAACATGGCTCACTGAAATGAATCACTGAAACTGTCATTGAAAAACAACCACCTTTGTTGCTACAAATTCAGCTGGATATGTTTCGAGCTGTCAATAAAAAAACACCAACTTTTGTTGCCACAATCACAGCTGGACATGTCCCTTGACTGTCGTTAAAATTACCCGCATTTCTTGCGACAAACATGGCTGGATATGTTCCGAACTGTCATTAAAAAACACACCCGCTTTTGTCGCCACAACCACAGCTGAAAATGTCTCAAACTGTCATCTAAAATATTCGCTTTTGACGCTATAAAAACACCTGCTTTTATTGCCACAAACATGGCTGGATATGTCCTGAACTGTCATTAGAAACAGTGCTGTATATTATACCATCCCTCCTCTTCCTGTCTAGAGACTCAGCTCATATACATATAATCTTATATCATACTTAGGAAGTGTAAAAAGTTAACATATCCATGATTTGCAGAAACTTACAGAGCAAACATTTTCTTCCGGCGACTGGGCCTGGGACTAAATGTCCCTATTACACTTCTGTTCTTGCCATCTTCCTGTTGAAAGTGTTGAAGGCTGTACTACTCTACCTCACCTTGTATTTACCGTCTGTAGACATTTTGTCTGTGTGGTTTTCTCAACAGTACAAATGCTCATCAAGGACAAGAGACAGCTGTGAGGACAATCACAGAGGGCCTTTTGTCAGAGCTTTATGTTTCAGGAAACGTGTTGTTTTCTTAGACAATCTAGGACTCTTGTGCAATCTTGGCCCATGAATAAAGCAAAAACGGATTACGTTATAAGTGACCGATATAACAAAGAGGCCTTGTGAGAAACAGCTGGCTTCAGGAAAGTTTTTGCTGAACTAAGGCCACCATTTAAAATCCTTTGGAAATAGCATTCTGCATACCAAAAAGTTTGTGTATCTTACAGTATATTTACTAAATGTCTGGGTAGATGTGAGTGTTGTGTTTGTAGCTTGTTTTGCTGCCCCCAAATGGCCAAAAAAAAAGAAAAAAAAAAATCAATTAAAACTGCTTTAAAAGTGCACTCACTTTCCTCAGCGTCACATGGCAGCACTAATAACACAGCAGCTGAAATAAATGACTGTATACCAACAGCAATGGTGTTTTCTAATCTTAATGGGGTTTAAATCTTTTAGCTTCACTCTGGCAACAGTTTGAGCATCTCAAATAGTGTCACATTGGCATAATCAACAGTTACTCTGCGATAACCCTGCCCGACTTTTATATCACAGACCCAATCAGTGCATCCCATTAATTTTTTTTGGAACCTCAATTTCCTGCCCGTGTGTGTGAGACATCTTTATGGGAACCAAATCGACTATTCATTAACGAGGGGAAGCTGTATCAAGAGCAAACATCTTTAATTAACACATCCCCAGCACTTCCTGTCTTTGATCTCCCCATTTGATTTATGCCTCTGCAAGAAAAGGTTGGGGTGGTGGAGGGGTACACGAGGAGTTCGGAAGGGGACGCAGACGCTCTATGAGAAAATAGCTAAATTGTGGAGCCCCTGTTGATCATGAAGTGTTGCAGCATTAGGACTTTTTCCCAGCGTGTCATGGGGCCAGCTCAATTACCAGTCGGCGTGGCTATCTCTTTAATAGCCTGATAAGGCAATAATCCAAAATCCATACAGTTTTAATGACTTTCTGTCTAATTAAGGACTGTTTTATAAAAGACGGACACATCAGAGGCCTTCCCATTGTCCGCACACCTATTGTTGGATATATCCGCATGACCAGTTAAGAAGTGGCTTTTAAAAGTATTAATATGTATATTTTACCTCGAGACTCACTGTGCATACATCATCAAGTAATCCATCTGCGATATAACTGTTCAATGTCAAAGAGGTCAGGGTGAAGAGGAGGAGAGAAATCTTCTACAACTCAGTTCTCACACTGGATTTAAATCTCTCCAGTTGGGAATGTAGATCTTGACTTTGTGGGTTTTGTTAATCTCAGTTCAGTACTAAATCAAATCTGTACTCACAATGGGCTTGTATAAAGATTTTGGCGCTGCTGAAATATAAATCTCAGGACTACATGTCATGTGTCTGTCTCCTGTGAAACACAGGTGAAATGCCTTTATATCTGCTGTATGGCCAAGTAGAGACTCTGAGTGTTTGTTAGTCTTTAGCCCCATCTAGTGTTGGGCCTCCACACCATGTTCCTACAGTATGCACAGTCAGAATGATGCATTATGTGACACTGTCCCAAATCAAAAACTGCTCTATTATTTATTTATTTTATTTTTTTAAAGGGGAAATGACTCAAAGCATTATATAACTTTATGAAGAAACTGTAATTAGTTGCATCTTTTTAAATTTGGAAATAATACAAATAAGAAATAATTATTAGTCTTTATTGTCTGTGTATGTATATTTTGATCGAAGTTTTTAGTTTAAAGAATGTATCTAGTTATTTACATATGTTTATTATAATTTTTCTTTTTTCACACTTAAATGTCTTCATGATCACGTGGTTGTAAATTTTGTATTTTAAGTTTTTGTTAATTTTGTCATTATAAAACAATAAAAAAGAATAATAAAAAAGAAATAAGTAATAAAAATGCAAGTAGCAGTCATCGGGTTTATATGCAGGAACTGACTGCAAACTAAATCCCAACACATTATCCACTTCATTTTATTTTATTTTTTTATTTTGTTATTTTATTACTCACCATTTGCATATGAATAACTTGAGAATGAACGTTTCTGTACATTCCTGATTTTAAAAATATTTGCTGAAACAAACATACAGAATATTTACTTTTAGATATATTATGGAATTATTTTCAAATTTTAGTTTCCATGATGTGGTCACTTATCATGGTTAGATTATCATCATTTATTAAGTTATTTTTTTATCTAGGCTGGAAAGCATCCATCCACCCAGTGGAGGTTGGGTGCAGGGGCTTTGTGGGCAGGCCGGTTAGCCAGCTTCTCTGAGCTGCTGGGACAAAAGGCACTAGTCTGCAGAGGGCCATCAAGGAGCTGGCAGAGGAGGCTGAGAGAGCTAGCTACTGGCTGTGGCTACGGAGGAGGGACAGTGTATGGGGCCTGTATGTGGGTCTCCACAGTGTTTCATCAACATTTCTTGAGTGCTTGGAAAAGACGCCACAGTAACAGACAAAACAATCTATAGTTACTCAGCTGAAGTCGCTGAATGACCCAAAAACTGTGTCATTTAACAACAAAGGAAGATATTTTCCTCTCATTTTAGCAGCAACCTCTGTTGCATTCCATCACAAACTGCTTGCACTGTATTAGCGTGTAGCGTAGTCTTCTCTTCCCTTCCTCCTCTTACAGAGCCACTTGGGACAAGAGATGACACAGAAACATGCTTCCCCATGCTGACTCCATAATTCATGCTGGTTCAAAATGGACACGTGATTATTTTGTGATGTAAATATTCTCAACAACTTGCACTCTGTTACATCAGACGATTCATTCCAAGGTTTCATGTTGGAGAGTAACAACTAAACACGATCAAAGACAATGTAGTGACGTTTGCCTTCGTGTTAGACATTTAATACAGCTAAAAGGTCAGCCAGTCCAAACATTATACACTCCTCCCCTTCAGGGCCAAATTTCTGACAAAAATATGTTTTCCCTTTATAAAGAGTTGCCCAGAATAGATACGGTGGACTTTATCAAACATGACAAATACATAAATACCCTTCTAATTCCTTTGAATCACTCTGACTCATGTCATCCAGTGATATACCTCTCAGTCTGGAACATGTCATTCTTTGCTACTGGTCAAAGCAGGAGGTGTGTGGTAACCGAGTGTGATAACACCATGTGAGACAGACCACAGCTGCATACCTGGCTTTTTTCACAGGATAAAGAACAGTCATACATTTCCAGACCAAGTGAAGGTCGTGTTGAGGTATAAAAGACGGTGAGGAGCGTTCGTTCCTCGCAGAAACGTTGTGACACACTGCAGACATGCTTAGGTTTCTGGTGTTGACAAGTCTCGCAGCCCTGGGTAAGAAAATGACAGCACACACCGCGCCATAGAACCATTCATTATTGATCTCTTTCTGTCTCATTCAGTCAGTCACTCACTCTGTCATCCAGTCACTCACTCATTTTTTAGTTTAGTCAACACACACAGGAGCTACGCATAATCTGCTCTACCTGTGCGCTCCGTCTGGCTGGCCTCATTTCTCCTTTCTGATTTTTGTAGGTGCAACCGTACGATAAAGCTTCTGAGAATACACATTTAAATTGTCCCTTTGTTTTCATGTTTTTAACCAGTGCTGGCTGAGCTGGAGCCCCAGCCCAGGTACCTGGAGGACAGCTTTGAAAGAGTTGTTGGAGGTGAAGTGGCCAGACCTAACTCCTGGCCCTGGCAGGTAATCTACTGTAACACAGGATCAAAAACTGAATTTCAGCAGACAATGAAATTATGTTTCAGGGCAATACAGAGCCCTTTTTCAATTACACCTCTTAAAGGGATAGGTCAGAATTTTTGAAGTGGGGTTGTATGGAGTACTGATCCATAGCTGGTGTATTACGCACAGTGGAAAGTGGTCAGCACGCCCTCAGTTTGGAGAAGCAGGCTGGAGTACACAGAGGCTTTTAGCCACCTAAAAAAAGTCCCACCTTAAAAAATCATAATCAGTTTAAGTGTACGCTATATTGAGAGTATTTTCACTTCTTCACCTGAATGTCAGACAGTGATTTCCACTGAAAAATTAAGCTGTTATATGGCTCTCTTCAATGCCAGACTCCATTGAGAAAAGCATTGATTTAACACTGCTGAACACAGGAGCTGGGAGCTGCTGGTCTACTGCTGCCTCGATCAGTTCATTTGTTTGTGATATTATGTGACTTTGGTGCTTTAAAGGATTAGTTTGGGTTCAACAAAGTCACACGATAACATCAACTAACTAACTGATCAAGGCAGCAGTAGACCAGCAGCTCCTGTGTCAGCAATGATAAAATGCTGTTTTTCTCAGTGGAGTCTGGTGGCTCTGATGAGAGCATACAAGGGACTGAATAATAGGCATTAAGCAAGAGGTAAATCAGTGAAAATACTCTAAATATAGCATATACTTAAACTGATATTTGTTTTTTCCGGTGGGACTTTTTTATGTGGCTAAAATACAATTTGTTTTTGAGCCCGTCCACAACAGTACATTGCTTAGCTTCCGTGTCAGACTCCAGCCTGCTTCTCCAAACTGGGGACATGCTGACTTACATCTACTGTGTGTAATACACTGACTATAGTTAAGCATCTCACACAACCCCACTTCAAGAAATCCCAACTATCCCTTTAATATTTTCACACATACATAACTCTGGTCTGCTTTCTCCCCCTTAGATCTCTCTCCAGTACAAATCTGGCAGCAGGTTCTACCACACATGTGGAGGCACCCTGATCGAGAGAGGATGGGTCATGACTGCTGCTCACTGCGTGGACAGGTAACGTAATGATTAACTCGAGCACGGCCTCGGGATTCTTTGGCTGTATGAGTTTTAGGTGCATTTTGTGATTACTTTGACTTTAATATCCACGGCCCGCTCTTATCGCAGCACCGAGGTATGATTTATTTCAGTGTTTCTAAATGTCACCAGCACGAGGAAAGTTCTCATGGCCTCATTTATAACTGTCACATACCAAGAGGATTCATTTATTTTATTAGAGGGAAAGAAATGTCTCCAAACAAAGGAATAATAATCATAAAAATAAAAACCGGGCATATTGTGACCTTTACATTTTACATCAGTTTACTGTAATAAGAAATCATTAGGCTATGCTGATCAGAAATGAGTCATTAGAGTCAAAACTAATCATTGATTGTTTTTGGGGTTTTTTCTTTAATATTGCAGCAGTAGGACGTGGCGTGTCGTTATCGGTGAACATGACCTCTACAGCGACAGTGGCAGAGAGCAGATCAAGAGTGTCAGCCAGGTTTACATCCATCCCAGATGGGACTCCGGCAGAGTGTCTGCTGGGTAAGGATTTAATTTTTCTTACATTCATACGATTTTAAGTGTCTTTAATTTGCATGTTTCTGTTGATTTTATCTGTTTATCTAAAAGCAATTTTACACAAGTAAGCAGTGCTGTAACCTTTTGCTTTTGTTTTTTACATTCGAAGACTCTAGTGAGGTTTTCAAATGATGCTTTGAGTGTCTGTTGTCAGATTTTATGATGTCATCACCTTAAAAAAAATACACAAACAAAATCCTCACTTTGAATAAAGTGGTTAATCGGATTAAATGAATTAGTCTATTTTTTTAATCAACTTCCTTTTATGTATAAATATAATTTATGGTGTTACATTGCTGCTAAGCCGCGCCGCTAATAGAGCAAACACTTCTTTTGACTGAAGTGAAATTGTTGTTTTTTTAAAGGCTAAATGCCAACAAATAATAACACGGTAGATACATACATCTAGTGATGCATTTGGACACATCATCAGCGACAGTACCAGGGGTCAATGGGGGTTTCGGGTCTCAACTTCAGACCCTCTCACCCTGGCGACCTGACCGGGACTGATCAGTTCCCAGCCTGTGTCCAGCAGCATTAGACCACGACATGTCCCTCCTGATCCACAGCCATTGTGAAGCTTTTTCTGCAGCCCCTGAAGCTCTGCTAATGGCTTGTCTTTTACTTGTCTCTTACACTCACTTGCCTCTTCCATGCACTCCTCCCAGGGCACCGTCAGCTCCAGCATGACCACTTGTTTTAATGCTACTGGTACCAGCACAATGTCCAGTCTAAGGGTGGTCTCCACAATGTCTTCTGGGAATCTGGGTTGTTTCCCCAGGTCCACCCTTATCAGTCAGCCAAGAGGCCTGTCTGGACTTTAGTCAATAATGAAATGATAATTAATCTGACTTGAAGCAGAATATTTTGTTAGATAAAAACATTACTGATTAGGTCTATCTTTTTTCTATAAATTTTGACTTCTGGACTTTACAGTGCTCTGGAGTTATTGGAAATAACTGGATCAAACGAGGTGGAAACAATCCTACGCAGGCGCAACAACCACTGAAAATGCCACATTTGAACCTCCCAGGCCAAAATCTATGGTTGCCAAAAGGGTGGAGAGATTTCTGTTGGCATCGGCTTGACTGACTGACCAACAGAGCAAACAGCCTAACAACCATGCGAGCCATAGAGCTGCTGGTCGGAGCTTAATAATAGAAAACAAAAGCTGCACAGCATGTTGATTTAGACTTTGTGTTAACATTAGTGAAGCTTCAAACTATTCTGTACAGCCCTATAAATGTTTCAAGGGGAATCCATTTCTCTAATTTCCCAAACATCTCTGGGCAAAGTATGTTCTGGTATGAAGGTAAGAATGTCACCTAAGGGTGGAGGTGGTCTAACCCACAAACAAAATGTCCTCCTTGGGAGTGTAGTATCTTTGCAAAGCTATTTTTGGTTCCTCCTGTTTAATCCATGCATCTCCACCTCAGGTACGACATTGCCCTGCTGCGTTTGTCTTCTGACGCCACCCTGAACTCCTACGTGCAGCTGGGCTCTCTGCCTCCAAGTGGCCAGATTCTGCCCCACAACAACCTCTGCTACATCACCGGATGGGGACGCACCTCCAGTGAGTAGACTGCAAGGTCACAGTCAGGGCTAATCAGTTTTAGTTTTTGTAAATCTCAGTGTATCTTACCTTTCAAATTTTACTTTGTTCAGCCGGTGGCAGCCTGTCCGCCCAGCTGAAGCAGGCCTATCTTCCTCTGGTCGACCACAAGACCTGCACTAGCCCTAGCTGGTGGGGCAGCACTGTCAAGACCACCATGGTGTGTGGTGGTGGTGGTGCCGAGGCTGGATGCAACGTGAGTCTCTTCCTACATGAAAAAGAAATGTTGGAGTAACTAAAACTATATTACTGCAAAGTCTTATTATAGAGGAGTTTTTTGGCTTTGACTTTGATTGTGTTTAATTTGTATGTCAGTAAAGTAGTGAAGTGATTCAGTTGGTGGAAGAACACTAAAAACCACAAAGAAGAGAAAAAAGTCCTGCACAATTTTAAAGGGACAGTTCACCCCAAATCAAAAATACCTGTTTTCCTTTTACCTGTTGTGCTGCCTCTAGTGTTGTGAGCAGTTTCATGTAGGAACTATTTTCTTTTTATCAAACTACACCCACCAACCATATCACCACGCAGAAGTAAGCATGCATCTACTGCTAGCTCACCTAGCATCTAGCTAACGTTACAGCTTAGCCAAGGAGGACGCCTTTCATATTTACATGTCGTGCGGTCATGAGCTTCTTGTTCATGAGTAGATGCACTCATCCTTCTGCGCAGTGATACGATTGGCAGGTGTAGTTCAGTAGGAAGAAAATAGTTCCTACACGAAACTGCTCACAACAAGGTCTGTGGATTATCTTGAGTAGCTGGGTCATGATTTCTGGAAAGAGACATTGCTGATGAGGTATTTTTTGGCGCTTTGAGCACCACAAGTCAAGTGCCATATAGCTCCATTATATTAGAGAGAAGGCAGACATCTCTACGGCCGATATCTCCAACACTCTGCAACTCACACCAAAACAATCTAGACTGATAAATAACACTACAGGTAAGAGGAAAAATATGTATTTTAGATTTTAGGGTGAACTGTCCCTTTAACCCTACAATACAGTAACTGTAATATGGTGTTATTTATATTGTGTATCCACCACTGAATCCTGATCAATGTGTTCTCTTTAATCTCGTTCCTCTCAGGGTGACTCTGGCGGCCCTCTGAACTGCCTTGTCAACGGAAAATACTACGTCCATGGCATTGCCAGCTTTGTGTCTGGTATGGGATGCAACGCCCCCAAGAAGCCCACCGTCTTCACCCGTGTCTCTGCCTACATTGAATGGATGGACTCCGTAAGTATTAGGGATACATACATCTATCATACGTAAAGGAATGCTAGGACAGGTGCGGGTTTAATCGGGATTAAGTTGCATATGTTGTGTAATCATTACTTTCTTCTTCTCTTTTCCAGATCATGGTGTAAACCGAATCCATGTTGCAGCACACAAAGAAAGAGACCACATTGAACCACGTTTTCATCTGTTGTGCTTCCTTGTTTGTCTGGTCTCATTCTACAAAAAATAAACTTCATTAAACTTCAAGTGATGACTCATTTCTCATCAGAAAGTTTATGTAACCACTGTTACGTGTGTCATTATTCTTTTGGCTTCAAACTATGCTCCTACTCTGCAACAAAATATGTGCAAAAGACACCTAAAAATACAAATTCCTTGATTTATTTTACGTAGCATCCAACTACTTAAATTAAAGTGTGGTCACAGACTGTGAAATAAATGTTCTGCACAGGAGGTTCTTAAAAACACTCTTAATGTTTCCGTAAATCCAGTGTGATGTGGCAACATGCCGTCACACACTATCTCAAAATGCGATAAAGCCTGAGACGGACCACAGGTGCCTCTTTGACCACTGCAACACCCAGCAGAGGGTGCACATCAAATTAAGGTTGGCTCAGGCTATAAAGGAGTGAGACGTGCATTTAGAAACAAAGAGACGCCGCGGACATGCTCGTGTTTCTGCTGTTCACCACTCTCACAGCCACAGGTAAGAAATATCAAAGCTGTACTGTTAATAATCCACCGCTGACAAATGCTTAAAACTAAGAATTTAGATAAATTAACACAAGGTGAAATCATGTTTAAATGGTGTGTTGATGAGTTTCCTCCGTGCCTCAGTGCTGGCTGAGTTGGAGCCTCAGTCTGACTACGAGGAGAGCGGCCCTGCAGGGAGAGTTGTGGGAGGTGATCAGGTGGCTCATCACTACTCCTGGCCTTGGCAGGTACGGTTTCACAGTAGCCAGATAGAACATGTAAAAAAAAAAAGGTTGTGTACAAGTACAAGATCCTGAGTACAGGTAGAGCGTTGAGCCAAAATACTTGGGAGGTTTGGAAAATGGGCAACACTGCATGAAGCACATCTGTTTTTCAAAGGTTACAGGTCAACTCTTGAACTAATTCTGACAACAGAATTCTTGTATTATCTCCGGAGGAATGAGACTAAAAAATAGTATGTAAAAGGAAAGGTTTGCTATTTTGGGATTTGTACGTATTCACTTACTTCCTGAGAAGTTAGAGGACAAGATTGACACCAACTCTCAGATTTGCTACAGACGGCAGCTGGTTAGTTTAGCTTAGCATATACACCAAAAACAGGTGGGAAACAGCTTGCCTAGCGCTGTCCGAAGGTAACAAGATCCCACATCTTACCGTTTTCATGCTTAAAGGAAAATTCCAACCCCCAAATGACCATTTGTACACCAACTTCTCACCTTGTGTGACATCGTATTCATGAAGAAACTTCTCACATGCCTCCACTGAACAACGGATCCACAAACGCAGAATATTCTTGATGACTTGAAGTCATAGGCAACAGCATTTAACAACAGAAAAATTATATCAAAACATCCATTTACAAACTCTTACATAACTTGTGCAGCACAATCAAAATCTCATTTATCCAGTCGTGGGCTCATTATTTCCCAAACAGACAGCCCTGTCCAGCACCAAAATAAGAGTGAAACTTATCTGTGCTCTCTACAAAGCCAGACTCCACTGACAAAACTGTAATTTTACCACATTGATGACTGGAGCTGCTGGTCTACAGCTGCATCAATTTGTGGTTTGTCTGTGTTGTATGATTTTGATTAATCCGAACTAACCATTAAAAACATCAAAGTCACACAGTAATACAAACAAACAGACTGTTTGTTTGGGGCATGCAAGATAAATAAAGTTCTGTTCACGAATTCAACATAACACAGAGTGAGTTATTGATAACAAGTGGTCATTTGGGGGGTGAAATGTTCCTCTAACGGACTGAACAAGGTGGTATTTATCATGTTTATAATGAGTAAGCCTTGGGCGACCTCTAGCTCACCTGGTAGAGTGTGCACTTCATATAGGCTGAGTCCTGTGCAGCAGCCTGGGCTCAGTTCCAACCTGTGGCTCTTTGCTGCATGTCACCATCAGTGGATACTGTGTTGCCTGATTTGGGTGGAATACAGCTGCAATAACATGTCACTGAACATTTTGCTGATACGTTCAGTATCAACATTTTTGTGAGTTGTATGTTGATTGGTAACATTTCCTCTTTACGTTAATAAAAAATTTAATTTTCTCTGCATTACGTTGCCCTCCAAACATATTTTAGGGATGCATGATATTGGATTTTTTGCTGATATCCGATATGCCGATATGTAACAACTCATTTGACTAATAAGCAATAACGATATTGATATATCCACTTTTTGCCCTAACTAATTTTAGTGATCATCAAGTCTCTTCTGAGGTGGAGTTAACATCATATTATGCATGCATACTTTTATGATGGCCCACCAGCAGATGGAGACATTAAATACAATACTTTTCGATGTATGTGATATTCATTCATTGTTCAAAATAAGAAAAACCACGTTGGCTGATTCATATATTTCATTTTAAAGCCAATATCGGCCGTTATTGATGATGAGCCGATATTATCTTGTATCCCTATAAAATAATTATAATAAAATAATGAGTACATTTCGGAGGTGCTGCTGAGTTGATACTGTTATTTTCGAATAGACCTATGTTGGCTGTCTCCAGTCTTGGAGACATGCTAAGCTAAGCTAACTGGCTGCTAGCTGTAGCCTCATATTCAGCGTAGATATAAACCATACCATCTATCTCTCGGCAAGCAAGAAAAAAAAAGTATATGTCCCAAAATATCAAATTACTGCTTTAAGAAAAAAAATCTTAAAAAGGCGATAAGGTGTTTTCTAAGATATTTCCCAACTACTATTAACAATAAAGTGGTTATGCCTTTGTAACTGCATGTTACAAAATGCTTATATTTTTCAAATCTACGCTCATATATCAGCCACTTTAATACAAGTGTGAAGTCATGGTAATGTACTCTTGCATAGCCAGACCTATCACATGCTGTGCCAGCGTTGGAGAAAGGTCTGGCTGAATTAATCTTAACTCCGCACTAAGGGAAAAAAATACTGTGGGTTGTTTGTATTTCTTTAAGCTAATCAAAATTGTCTTGGGAGGCCCTAAGCCCAGGACGCAGCCATGGCATCTTTGAAATATAGTATCGGCATGGAACTTTTGGTGCGAGGTGAGCTCTGGCATTAAAATTGCGAAATCCCTGCAAAGAAAAAAAACACATAAAACTTAAAAGACATTTAGGAGTGTAGGTTGCTCGCTTGGAAGTTGATGTAATGACTGGGATTTTGAAAACAGTAACAGGCAGGAAGCGTGTAACTGTCTGAGATTGGCGGACAGTGACAGGCTTTATATCCACAATCTATATCCTGTGAGCAGGACTAGTGTAAAGTTACTGTAATAATAAAGAGAATAATTGTGAGTACTTCCCTGCCATGTTTTTAAGACTGGAAGAAGTAATATTTTGTCCTGCTCCAGGTTTCTCTTCAGTACTACTCTGATGGCTCCTATCACCATTTCTGTGGAGGAACACTGATCGGTAAAGCATGGGTGCTGACGGCTGCTCACTGCGTGTTCAGGTAACACATACAGTCGGTGTTATTATCCTTATATTGTTCTAAAGTAAGTAAATGTTACATGCCCACGCATACATATTTTTTGTTTTGTTTCACGGCACCTGCACAAATACGATTTTTTATTGTGGAAACAAAAAAACTAACCCAAGCTTAAACAGTTCCAGCTCACTGCGTGTGGTCCTTGGTGACCTCATCCTGCACAGCACCCATCACACAGAGCAATACAGGAGTGTCAACAATATTTACATCCATCCTGATTGGAACAATAACAGCATCTCCTCTGGGTGGGTCTGTCTGTTGTTGCACTGTAGTATCTGTCTGATTCTAATAGACTGCATACAGTCAACATTTGGGTAAACACTTATTTTCTTTAAAGGGACAGTTCACCCCAGCAAACATTTTCCCTCTTACCTGTAGTGCTATTTGTCACTCTAGAATGTTTTGGTGTGAGTTGTCGATTGTTGGAGATATCAGCCATGAAGATGTATGCCGTGAAGGCACCACAAGCCGAGTGCCATCTAGCTCCATTATATTCGAGAGATAGTAGACATCTGTAAGGCCGATATCTCCAACACTCGGCAACTCACACTACACATGGGTTCACACTACACAATATCTTTGTCTGTTCAGACAGTCACTATGTGAAATTAGGCGACTGTGGAGTCATAAAGTTTTATGGTCGTGGCCATGACGGACTACACGCTGGTTCATGATCAACCATCCCTGGTTGTCTATCACGGCGTGTGTGATGTCATCAAGTTATTCTTGTCCTGTTTGTATTATTATTACTATTATTTCAGTCACTATGGCTGTTCTTAGTAAATGTTTTAGAAAATGAAGAGATTCTCTCAACCGAAGTTATGAGGGACTTTTAATTTTAAAAAGCTACAGGAAGTGCTGAGTTTGAAATGACGACATAATAAAGCTCCGTTTCTAATGTAGTCTGTTTCAAATGAAGGTAATACCCTCTGCAGTTGTGGTAAGTAAAATTTCCACCACTCGTTTTTAATTTTATCACTTTAAATATTCCACTATGAGGAAATAACATTCCTATCAGCCTGATGCTAATGGCAGTACTCACCAGGTTGATAAATGCCTCTGCTGTTTCACGCCATCATGTAGTGTGAACCCATCATCAGAGGAAAAATATGTATTTTTGATTTTGCGGTGAACTGTCCCTTTAACAGATTAGTTTCACACAACTTGGGCCTTTGAGTTACAGTGTTTATCATTACACTTAAAAGGAAATTTAGATGGATTTATTAGCTGCCTTTGAGTTACATTAAGCCTGAGTGATGTCTTCTGTAGGCACCACTGTTTAAAAGTCACTGGCAACATATCTGTTCAGCATATTTCTGGTGATGCTCATTCCAATAGGACCATGTTGAGCTTTAATTAAATGATACAACTCCAGTACAAGATTTTCAAGTCCCATTCTTTGACCTTTAGTAATGACATCGCCCTGTTGCGGCTGTCTTCGGACGCCGTCTTGAACTCGTACGTGGGGCTGGTCTATCTGCCTCCTTATGGTGAGATCCTGCCCCATAACTATGCCTGCTACATCACTGGATACGGACGCACCTCCAGTGAGTCAAATGCAAATCCTCACACTCTGTATTGTCAGTATCATACACATGCAGTCATCTCAGATGCACCGTACATGGTGTATGTCTCCCCTCTGTGTACCTTCAGCTGGTGGAAGTATGTCAAACAGAATGAGGCAGGCTTACCTTCCTGTTGTCGACCATGAGACCTGCACCAGCTTTGGCTGGTGGGGCAGCACCGTCAAGACCACCATGATCTGTGCTGGAGGAGGCGCTCAGTCAGGATGCAATGTGAGTCTGCTGATGTGAAAAATATGATAGAGTGAAGAATATATTTCTCAAACTCAATCAAACTGAGCACACTTATGATTCTAACTAGCACTGGGTAATATATCGATATTATACCGATATTGTGATATGAGACATGATATCATCTGAGATTTTGGATATTGCGATATTCTAAGTGTTGCCTTTTCCTGTTTTTAAAGGCTGCTTCACAGTAAAGTGATGTGATTTTCTTTTTCCAGACTCTTATAGCTGTTGAAGAAGTTAAAGAAAAGTACAAAAGAAATTCCTTTAAATCATCACTTATAAACAAGTGGCAAACTCTGAGGCTGAAAAATGAAGCCAGCAGGGAGGTGCTAAAAGCTGCAGTTCCTCGAATGTCTGCTTGAGGCTGGCTCCTGAAGCCAGTCAGCCCTCACAGACCCCCATGTATTTTAACATTGCCAACCAACTTTACAGCAGAAATAAACATCGTTAGTGCTATATTGTAGGCAGCTGGACTTGCTTGAGTTTCGAGTGTGGGTGTGTTAGATGGGTCCAGGTGTGAGTGGATGATAAGTGGTGTCGAAACATGCATGAAAGGTGAAACATCTTCAAGAAACTCAAGCAAGTCCAGTTGCCTACGATATAGCACTAAAGGTTACCATGACCTGGATGACTGAGAATCTTCAGCAACAGAAATAAACAGCCTGGTACAAACAACAGTTTTGGTCTATAGCTAATTTCCCCCTTCATGACAACTGTACAAGGGGTGAATTTTTAAACAAGTCACCTCTTTACATTTTATTAAGGCTAAAAATTATGCATAATTAAGGGCAGGTCGCTTTGAGTGACAGGCCGTCTGCTGGTAGTGTCCTCATTCTCAGTCAGATCCACCCTTTGCTCCTCCACAGCTCCATCCTCTCGCCTAAGTATGGTCACTTCTGGCGCGACAACACCAAGCTAGCACCAAGCTAGCAACAGCCGAATAGCTGAACTCGAGTTTTGAAACAGGAAGCCACAAATAAATGGGTGACGTCACGATAGCTTCGTCCATTATTTTTACAGTCTATGGTTATGACCCACTAGAAGTGTGTGGCAAAACTGTGTACAAACAGTAACCAGCAGTTCGTGCATAGTGTACCTTTAACAAGCTTACAGTAACTTAGAAAAAACTGTCTAGCGGTCACAGTGGAATAAATGATTACTAGCAAACTCTTCAGTTTTGTAGATGCCCTTTGAGCCATTGTAAAAGTACACACACATCCACATTATTGTTAGTTTAAGGCACAACTGGAGGCTGCAATAAAGATCCCCAAACTCCCTGAATATCAGCCAATAATCCCTAAAGCTTGATGCATCAGAAGGCTATAAGTCAAAAATGCTATATTTGTGGCTACATATCTGTGTGAATTTAAAATAGTGTTTCATCCTTCAGGGTGACTTTGGCGGCCCTCTTAGCTGCAAAGTTAACAACAGGTGGTATGTACATGGGGTAGCCAGCTTTGTGTCGGCCATGGGATGCAATGCGCCCCAGAAGCCCACCGTCTTCACCCGCGTCTCCGCCTTCACCACATGGATAACCTCGGTCAGTCAAAAACACAAACAATATAAAGACTCACATGTTGTATCAACTGAATTTACTTTTAACAGCAAGTTCTTTTAGTTATCCAAGGCTAATCATCTGAAATGAATGTGCAGTTAATGATATGTAATTTTCTTCTTCCAGGTCATGAACAATCCTTGAAATGGATCATTATTTTGCAACACAAAATTCCACTTAATTGAGCTTGTTCTCCATCTGCAACCAAATCCCCAGGTCAAAATAAAACTTGCGCAACAATCAACATTTGTGTTTTGAAACTGTTTCTTACTGCCCGATGTCGTGCACACGTTCAGATAAACACCTGACGAGCTGCTTTCTTATCAGGCCTTCCAAAAACATCACATTCACCACTTTCCCATTCAGCGCAGCATGTTAGCATCGTCAGCAGGTTCACTCTGTGACAGAAAGTGGACAAACACACAGACGAGCAGACGGTGCACTGAGGGGCTGTAGCAGGGACACAAACATACACTTTTTTTTTTTTTTTTGACATAATGCAAATTTGATCTGATTCTGAGTCCTGACAGCCAGCAGTCCTGAGTAAATGCTGACATCCATTTTGCAGTGTTTCCGTGTGCCTGTCCTGGTGTATTATTCCAGCTATTTTTCAAATTAAAGTTGTGTTTTCTCTTTGCTCCCATCAGAAATCTGTCAGATAAAAATCGTTCTGATTGGTGTTTCATAAACAGAAGGTCTGCGTTACCCTTTCTGCTCCCTCTCCGGTGGGTTTGTGACATTTTTTGAAGGAAACGGCTGCAGTGAGCACGGAGGCACTAATTGAGGGCACACAGTGCAGCACGGTACATGCATGATAAGTCGGCCTATAGTGGGAACCGCACATATGTTGCAGCTGAGCAATGAACAGAATGGAAACAGCTGAGACAGATGGACTGACAGTTGACGTAACTAATGCACCCTGTATGTCTTTAGATCTGTTTCTCCAGTATTTCACTGAATGTTTCAATTTGACCTTGAAACACTGGAGCATCTTCCATAAATACATTTAAAGCAGGGCCTGTGGGGAGGTTAGTAACCATCATTAATGTGGATGTGTTAGTTCAAACCTCCCAGCCATACTTTTATTACAATAGGACTGCTGATGCACAACTCTTTAAATTTGAATTAAGAAATGTCACACAATGTGCTCTACATACTTATTAGACGCTCTTCTGTTTCACATTGTAACATCTGCAGTTAAAGGTAAACTAGGCAGGATTTAAAAAATATATGTTAGCATTAGCTCTTTTTACATAGAGATCGTGCTATTGGGCTGCTACGTAGTCCCTTCAATCAAAAAATGGCAGCATCATTCAGCTGCAGTGTGTGTGATTATAGACTGCATGTTGGTTTCATGTAATCAAAAGAGGTGTGACATTTAACACAACAGCATCAGCCTCTAGTGTGACATAAAACATACCCATCAACAGCGCTTTCTAAACAACAACAAAGGCATAACAATCATTTACTGCCTCTGTTATATGGCGGCTGATCTCGTCCTCTGCTATAATGATAAGGAGCTCCTGAATCTTACTGTTTTGCATTTTCGGCCGCTGCTCTTGTTCGAGTTAGCTGCTAACTGCTATTAGATGCTTTTAAATTTCCCATAGGGGCTCACACACACATAATACGTCGTCAAAACGCCACGCTTTGTCCTGCCCACAGTCCCCTCCTGCCAAGTGTCCTGTTTATACAGACACAGTTTCAGCACTGATACTACCTCCTGGCACCTCTGTGCCAGCTTAAATGCAAGACCACTATGTCCCCCTATTCAACAATCGTAACTTCCATACAGAACGGTGAGGTGGCATATATTCCCACCTTGAACAGTGTGAAAGCAGCTATTGTTTTTACCATTATCAACTTGTTTTTATTACTAGTACTGTCCTTTTTTATTGTTTTAAATCTCTTTAGGATTTTGTCATTTTACTGTATTCATTCCTTAAGTTTCTGGTTTTTAAATACTTAAATACTGCATTTTAGGTTATGAAAGGTGCTATATAAATAAAGTTTATTATTACTATTATTATTAGTAGTAGTAGTAGTAGTAGAAGTAGTAGTAGAAGTAGTAGGCTATTTTGCAGAGCCTCGGCCCTCTGCCTGTATTTTCTTTTTATTTTTCTATGTTCGGGTTCAAACCCGGTGTGGGGGAGGCCCTTTGTGCGGGGGTTGCATGTTTCGTGTCAGTCTGGGTTTTCTCTGGGTACTCCGGCTTCCTCCCACAACCCAAAGACATGCACATCAGGTTAACTGGTAACTCTAAATTGGCCATAGGTGTGAATGTGGGCATGAATGGTTGTCTGTCTCTATGTGTCAGCCATCAGCCCTGTGATAGTCTGGTGACCTGTTCAGGGTGTACCCCGCCTCTCGCCCAATGTCAGCTGGAATAATGACATAATTGATGCCTAAACGACTACATTTCAAACACAACTGTCTGCCTCCCGTAAGCCAAGTCCTCTCTGTTTCTACCAAACACTACCAACACTGGGACACACAGAGTTAAAAGCACCTCCGCCAGGCCTCATGAATACTTATAAATGCATAAGTGGAATACTGTACTGTGGCCTTGGGGTTGTTACTGTAAGCTTTCAACATTCATCTTACTCTCTATTAATCAACAAGTTGTAGCACACATCCTAATCTCATTACAGTACCTCCTCCCTACACGCTCTCCTCTACCTTCTGCGTGTGAATTTATGTGCTTAATGAGACACTCATTTTCCGTGACTGATGATTCTGTAGTTCTTTTAAAGCATGATCTGAATCCACACATGACATACCGCATGTGCTCCACAACCTCATATCCTCATATAACACCTCACACTTAACATTTTGGTAACCATAGCAGCACATAGCTGTTATGTGGGTATAAACCTAAATCTGGAGCATGGTTCTGTCCCTGGTGCTATTTACGTCAGACATTTAGAAAACTGAAGTCATACCCAAAAGCCATGTCAAGGTGGTCACTGAAGATTAATACAAGTATTAGAAATTGATAGTGCTTAGAGTATTACTGTCATACTCAAGTTTAAGTACTGTTTCCTAGAAGAAATCTTACTCAAGCAAAAGTAAGTTTACTTGAGTAAAAATGTACTCAGAGAAAAGTAAAAAGCAGGTCAGTTTGAATGCTCTGAGTAAATGATGGTGATGATGATGATGATGTTAGGACGGGAGTCAGCAACCTGTACTACCAGAGGAGCTATTTTTGGTCGAAAAAAAATATTAAATCTGTCTGGAGCCACAAAATTTATTTGAGCCTTATAATAAAGTTAATGCAGTCTTATTAAGTCTAAATATGCTTATCAACATTACTAATAGGTCTAATCAAATATGTTTTACCATTAGGTGGCTACTCTGCTGTAAGGAATTTAAGAATATTTCGGACCTTGCAGCGAAAGTAAACAAATCTGTCTATGCACTATTAAATTAAATGTTTTTCTTCAAGACTTTTCCTTTCTGGATTTGGAATCCACGGCTAGCTTCGCTGAGGACACTCAAGGCAAGCCACCGCTCTGTATGTGGTCTGACATATTCAGGAAGATTTTAGGAATCTGTTGCATTTCTTAGCAAACCTAATATGGATTTTATTATCTAATTTAGCATTTGTTAACGTCACAAAGCCAAAAAGATAAATTTAATATATATTATGTGTAACAGAATGTCGTTTTTATTTACTACATGGGCCAACACAGAAGTTAGCATCGCACTGGCTCCCTCATCAAAAAGCCTATGGGTTTTTTCCATTGGATTTTAAATTTTTGCCAAAAATAAGCCCTGTGACAAACATTTATGATACTCACACTTTCTATTCAGCAAGATAATCTTCACATATGAACACCACTTTCATGATTTTCATTACTGAACCCTAAATGCAATTGTCAGAGGTAAAAAGCTAACATGAGGCTATGAACTACGCTACAGTCACATGCCTTACATCATTACCATAACACGACTGTAAAGCCGTGTTCGGCGCGGTTTGGCGTGATGACGTTCTGTAGTCTCATTTAGTCACTTGTTAGCAACCGCCATTTTTAAGACACACAGAAGCTTCAAAGTTCACGAGTAGGGTATTTACTGACGTAATTTATGTCGTAGAAGTCTCTCGGGCTTCAGACCTTATTTCAAACACCAAAAACTCATTAAAATAACACTGACTTTAAGACGATGGGGCAAAGAGAGCAAAAATGCTAACTCATTTCCGGGTTCAAGTACCGGTACCGTAACAGGTCGAATATTTGCGCAGCAAAATTCTAGCCTGCAGTGCGTGGAATAGGTGCTCTGCTCACCGTTTGACAGATATTGTAGCTGCTTCTAGATTTGAGCGGCTGTTGGAAGTCATGGTAGAAAGCTTCCATGACTTTTGCCCTATGCTTTTGCCCTGTAGGCAGACATTGATGTTTGTTTTGTCAGCTTACAGTTAATGGTTGCTTTAACAGTTATTACGGCCCTCGCCACTATCTGTTAAGCGGTGCACCTGCGCGATGAAATGGAACGGACAATTAGTGACTGCAGCCCACAAACACACATATTATAAGAAAAGCATGTTTATCAACACCGTGTAGCACAAATCGCTACCTTTCTGGGCAGCACGTATTTGTTAAAATTGGTCTCATCTGTACAGTAAGTTTGTTTTTGTACTCACCTCAGTAGGGCAGCCTGTGAGCCTTATCCACCGCGAAGTGCTGCGCAATCTGCTCTAGGTGTGGTTAATATATTCTCAAAGCATATTATAAGTGGTCCAGGTAGTAAAAGTAATCACTGGAAGAGCCACCACGTTAGCATTTAGCATGTTAGCTACACAAAGCATGTACCTGTTGTTTGGGTGTCTTCGGGTGTGTTTGATTTGAATCACTTATATGCTGGTGGGGTGGTGCTTAGTGGTAAATTAGGGTAAATGCAACTTTTTTTTAACCTATGCTTTAAAACCCACATTGACTTTTTTTTTTTTTTGCATTAACTTACTTACACACTCATACTGTTGAATCTGTTACTAAAGTGGTTTATTTTTCTAACCACTCTATTTGAGAATGTGCATTCTACTTACACATGAATATATACACTCACTGGCCACTTTATTAGGTACACCTTGCTAGTACTGGGTTGGATCCCCTTTGCATTCAGAACTGGCTTAATTCTTCGTGGCATAGATTCAACAAGGTGCTGGAAACATTCCTCAGAGATTCTGGTCCATATTGACATGATGACATCACACAGTTGCTGCAGAACTGTCAGCAGCACATCCATGATGAGAATCTCCCGTTCCACCACATCCCAAAGGTGCTCTGTTGGATTGAGATCTGGTGACTGTGGAGGCCATTGGAG